>NW_007729988.1:177074-180103 GCF_000696425.1 Galeopterus variegatus
GCCCCCTCCCTTCCCTTCCCTTTCCCCTTTCCAGAACTTTCTCTGGTGCTTCGCAGCTCAGCCTTCTGCTCTCACCGCCTTCCTCCTGCACTAGGTCCCTCTTCTCCTCTAGCTCCTGCCTCGTCCGCCCTTTCCCCCAAAGCCCAAAGGCCAGTTCTGGGTTCGTCGGGAGGCCAGGCCTGGGACCAGATCAAGGACATGCTCTGTTTCGTTTCCTCCGCTCCCTTTTCCTCTCCCGTCCGTGCCTTCGTGAATCCACCAGAGCTCTGGGGAGAACCTTTACCAGCCACAGGGTGTGAAGCCCCTTGGTGTGAAGTGTGACCTCTTGACACTGTAGACTTGGCAGGTGCGGCGGGGGCCCCGCTGGGGACGAGGCGCAGAGCGTGGCAGGGACCGCACTGCTCCGCCAGCAGCCATCGTCTCCCCAGGCCCTCTGCGGTGGGCAGCCCAGGGACACTCGGGCACCACGTCCCAGCCCAGGGACACTCGGGCACCACTCGGGCACCACGTCCTTCTCTCTCCTATATAATTGATACATGCATATGTGATGGAACTAGGATCATCTGCTCGGTTTTCAGCGTTTCTGGTCTTGCCGTTCTCAGCTGACCACTCACAACGTGGGACGTTAGAGTAACAACGTGATGGCCGAGCTGACCTGGGCTGGGCTTTGCCTGGAGAGGCCGCCGCACACGGATCTGGGGGTGCGCAGCGACGGAGGGGCGGGCAGGCCGCTGGAAGGGGCTGCAGAGCCAGGCCTAGGGCTCGGATCCATCCTGCAGGCGTGGCTCACTCCGAAAGGTCCGAGAGGAGTGTGGCCACGTGTGTGTCTGAGGACCGTCAGGAACTTCGTGATGGGGGGTCACTGCCAGAGTCCAAGTGAAGATGAGCTGGGGCCGGGGGAGCAAAAAAGAGACAGCCCCGCAGACATCGTAGAGGGGCGGGATGGGTCCTTGCTGTATACAAGGGCTGCTTTTGTGGACTTTCTGGAGCCCCCGCTTTCAGGGCATGGCTCACGGGGCTGGGGCGCTGCGGGCTGTCGCTCTCACATGCTGAGTGACACATTCGCACTGAGCAGCCCGGAAGGCTGCGCCCCACGCTCCTGCCAGGGCTCTGCAGCGCCTTCCCATGCACCGCTGAAGACAAGCCTCCAGGGCAGCGGGGACCCCACCTCCCAGCCGGGGAGCTCGCAGACACTGGAGCTGCTCACGGAGAAGCGCAACTGGAACTGCAATCCGTGACTGCCTTTGGGATTTAGTGATGGTTCGGGATGCAAACAGGAAGGCAGTGTGAAATATGATTGCTGGTGGTAAGGAAGGTGGAGGCCAAGACAGAGAAAAAGGAGGAGGAGGTTAGTGAAGAAAAGTGACAAATTCTGTTTGGACATGTTGACCTTGAAGGTTCCGAGGACCACCCACGTGATAGAAATTGCGTGAACAGTGTTGAGAAGAAGCCCCTGGGCACCGTGGCTTCTCTGCTCCCCTGCACAAGGCTGACGGGCCACTCGCCCCCACGTATTCCACTCTACAGACAAAACATGGGGAGTCAGCAAAGCTCTCACCAAATGAAGTCAGTGTGACTTTCTGAGATGAAAATTAAGAATCAAAATGTGATAAAAGACCTTGACCAACAAGGCATTTGTAGCAAGTGTGACCACTGAAAGGTTGAGAACACCCGCAAAGCAGTTGAGGTGACCCCACAAGAATCTGAGGGACGTGCAGATGAGCTGCGCCTCAGAAGGGGACAAACGGGGCTCCCCCCTTTTCCGGCCGGGTACCTGTGCTCCTTCTGACACCTGCCGGCTGTCTAGGTGTGAAAAGCTGCCTGGCAACCTCCTGCCCACCCCTACCCCGAGCTACCCTGCCGCACCCCGGAGCCCAGCGCTTGCAGGAAGAGGTGATCTTTGATCAGACAGATCCCCCCCACCCCCAGGCTCTTGATTCTCTTCCACCCTCTCTCATCCTGGACTTCGCTCTCTCATCTGTTTTGCTTCTCCCTCCCCCAGCCCCCATTATTCATAATTATTAATTTAAGTTTAAACTTTTCCATTTAAAAGCATTTTTATATTCATTTTCATTTGATCCCACAAAAACTATGTGAGGTTTGCAGATCACTAGTCATAGTCTCTTTTTACAGGTAAGGAATCTAAGGCCAGAGGTTTTGGGACTTGCCCAAGGTCACACAAAACAGGATCCATATTGGAACCTAGGTCTTCTGACCCCTTTTCAGTGTCCTTTGATCCCAATGTCCATGAATAAAATTAATAGCATTTTACCATTATAAAGCAACTTCACACATGCCCTGGCCACACTGGAATGCCCGCCCCTTCATCCAACCCCCCAGTCTGCCTCCTGCTCACTCTTCCAAGCTGCCAAGCTGGTGCAATTCTACTTATCTTTCAAAGCTCAACTTAAATATCACCTCCTCGCAATGACTTCCCTCCTTTCCAGGGAAAGCAGTCACCTGTTCATTCAAAGTTGAGGTCAGGTGTATCTGCTCTGTGTGTGCCTAGGACACGAGTTCACAGCCCAGCTGCAGGGGAGGCAGGGAAAGCGGGCATCTGGACTTTGCAGCTCCTGCAGTGAAGGCAGGCCCTGGCTGCCACTGAGACCCGCAGGACAAGGAGCACCCCCAGCCCAGAGAAAGGGTGGACAGGAGCTGGGCAACCGAGAAGAGTGGCAGATGCCCACCACAGGCTGCTTGGCAGCAACGTAAGCAACTCTCTTTACTCTTACACTTCAAAGTTGAAAATGCTGTCACTGATGCTACGATGCCATCTCTTGTGTAATCAAGAGTGTGCTCATCCCCCCATAAAGGGAAACAACCCAGAGTCTTATCAGTGCCCACATCCACTTCTGGTCCAGGATTTCTGGGTGGCGCCCATCCTCCTACAGATCCCATCTTAGATCCCCTAACCCAGTGGATCACAATCCCCTTCCACCCCAAATATTTTGTAACTAATAGATCTGCAACATAACCAGCGCCATTTTAGACATGCCCAAGTACAAAATGGTGCCGCCCACCTCCTCCCC
>NW_007729988.1:181207-183633 GCF_000696425.1 Galeopterus variegatus
TCTCATGCCCCCCAGCTATTGGAGAACGCTCCTCTAGCCAGTCGGTGGCTTTTCTCTCGAAGAGAAGGTGGGCCCCAAAGGGGATGCCCTTGACCGGCACTCTTCTTCTACCAGGATTGACTGCCCTTTCTCACCCTCTGCATGGGATCCTCATGATCCAAACCTCCACACTCTATGCCCTTGGGCTGTCTCCTGGCCAATTTCTTGGTCTCCAGGGAGAAACTGAAACTAAACAGTCCCGTTTTCTACTGTACTCTGCAAGCTAGGCCTCTGGGCTGTCACCTGGCCAATTTCTTGGTCTCGGGGGAGACATTAAAACTCAAATGCCTCATTGCAATGAATCCCAGTGGCCACAAGATGGCACNGCATAATGCCCCTCCTTGATGGTATCAGCCAGCCCTTGGTGCACTATATAAGCTCTACCACTCCCACACCTGGTGCTGTCCCCCATTTTCAGGGCAGTCCCAGGCTGTCCTCCATTTTGAGCACAGCCAGCAGATTTCTTTCTTTAATAAAGCTTGAATGGTACCTGGCATCTTGGCTCACTTTCTTTCATTATGGTGCCAAAACCTGGGAAGGGTCTTGGCCAACGTTGTGGACGATCCCCTCTCTCTTGGGGCAATTGGCCCTTGGCCGCCCTTCCCAGACCTGCAGAAACCGGATGCCTCCGGGACTCTCTACTTTTGCCATTTCAGACCAACGCATCCAACACCGGCCTCAATTCAGGGTGAGTCAGTGGGTNTGACTACTTTACAACTTCGGTCTCTATGAAGCCCAGGCACCTGGCCGAGGGAACTCTTCTCATGCCCCCCAGCTATTGGAGAACGCTCCTCTAGCCAGTCGGTGGCTTTTCTCTCGAAAAGAAGGTGGGCCCCAAAGGGGATGCCCTTGACTGGCACTCTTCTTCTACCAGGACTGACTGCCCTTTCTCACCCTCTGCATGGGATCCTCACGATCCAAACCTCCACACTCTAGGCCTCTGGGCTGTCTCCTGGCCAATTTTTTGGTCTCCAGGGAGAAACTGAAACTAAACAGTCCCGTTTTCTACTGTACTCTGCACGCTAGGCCTCTGGGCTGTCTCCTGGCCAATTTCTTGGTCTCCGGGGAGACATTAAAACTCAAATGCCTCATTGCAATGAATCCCAGTGGCCACAAGATGGCACTCGATTTAGACACTCACCAAAATTGCAAAAGCTGTAGAGATTCCTTGTTCAGGCCTTTTCCTATCTCTGAACGTGTTCTTCTCCCTGTCAAAACTGCCCTATGTCTCAAATTCTCCTAGCTCATGCTCAACCTCTCCTTCCAGACTTGGATCAATCTTCTGATCCATCAGCCCTCCACATCTCTCTCTCTTCCCCACACCTGGCCTCCAGATGCTCATCCTCAGCCCAACTCCTCCACTTCTCCCCCTTCGTCAGGTAACAACCCTGTCTCAGCTGTAGCTTTTTATAACCCTTCCTTGAAGTGGCAGGGATGGAAAGAATTGTCTGAGTCCATGTACAAGGAGCAGGTCTGGATCACGGCTCAAACATGCTCAAAATAATAGGCAGCCACTGCTGTTCCTTGCACGGACCCAAATTAGAACTACTAGGCTGACCACAGGGATCGAGATCTCTGGGATAACATGATCACACACCTACTTCATGGCCTCCAAAAGGCTACTCACAAGTCAGTCAATTATGACAAGCTTAGAGAAATCACACAGAGAACCACTGAAAATCTCAATGAGTTCTTAACCTGCCTCTCTGAGGCTTTACATGAATACACATGTATAGACCCAAACTCCCCTGCAGGCATGGCCCTCTTACACTCTCATTACCCAATCAGCCCCTGATATTCAAAAAACTATAAAAGAGATCAGGCCAAATACCAGCTCCTGGCTAATGCCACCCATGACTCACATACTCCAAAGCTGGCTGCCTCTAGGGGCAAGCCACCCGAGAACTGCTTCGAATATGGTCAACTGGGCTACTTGGCATGGGTCTGTCATAACTCATCCTCACTACAAACGGCCAGGTCACTGGGCGATTGACTGTGACACTCGCCAGAGAGGGAGTGGCCCAGTCCCCAACCTACAGCCTTTGGCTTCATGGCCATCCCTACCGGAGCTTCTCAGCTTTGCCCAGGAGCTTCTCGGCTTTGCCCTGGAGAAGGACTGATGATGCCCAGGGCCTGACGCCCCCCGCGGAGATCACCACCATGAGCCCGCAGTAACTTGCCTCCTAGCAGGTAAACCAATCTCTTTTATAATTGATACAGGGGCCATTTACTCTACCCTTCCTGAATATGCAGGACAAACAACCCCATCTTCTGTCACAATAGTAGGGGTCACAGGATCAGAATACCACCCATGGATCACTCAAATCCTTTCCTGCACCCTACATCACACCCAATTCACACACAAATTCTTAATAATGCCTCAATGC
>NW_007729988.1:184633-186082 GCF_000696425.1 Galeopterus variegatus
AACCTCTAGCACTTTAATACAATATGTGGATGACCTCCTCCATTGTAGCCCCTCCTATGAGCATTCAGAGGACCACACTGTTGCTCTCCTTAATTTGCTGGCCTCCAGGGGATATTCAGTGTTCCCAGTGAGGTCCAGATTTCTTCTCCTTCAGTTCAAGAGTCTAATTTCTGAACTCCCTACTCCTACCACAAAGGGTGAAATCCTTTCTTTCTTGGGGCTTGCAGGGTACCTTCGCCTATGGATTCCTAACTTTGGTGTGCTAGCAAAGCCACTTCATGGGGCAGCCAAAGGGGATCCTGCCATTCCTTTAGATCCCAAAAAGCCTATTCATTCTCCCTTCCAGTGATTAAAAGCCACTCTCCTTGCAGCCTCAGCGCTATCTCAAACCTATCTCATCTTTTTATCCTATCTGTCACCAAAACCCAAAGATTGGCAGTTGGGGTTTTGGGACAAAAGATATGAGATATTTTCTCCCCGGTTGCATATCTCTCTAAACAACTAGATGCCACAGCTCGAGAATGGGTCCCTGTTTACGGGCCTGGGCAGCAGCCACCCTTTTAGCATAAGAAAGCTCTAAACTAACTTTTAAACAACAGTCAAGACCCTCTCAGCCATAAGGCCAAGTTAATTTTCTCCCTTCCTGCCTACAACTTATTCACCTTACTTTCATTAAAAATTCCCAGTTCTCCTTTAAACCTTGCCCTCCCATAAAATCCAGCCGCTCTCATCCCAAAATACTCATGACCTCTGCCCTTTTTCTCTTTTTCCTATATTTAAAAAGCAGNCAACAGTCAAGACCCTCTCAGCCATAAGGCCAAGTTAATTTTCTCCCTTCCTGCCTACAACTTATTCACCTTACTTTCATTAAAAATTCCCAGTTCTCCTTTAAAACTTGCCCTCCCGTAAAATCCAGCCACTCTCATCCCAAAATACTCATGACCTCTGCCCTTTTTCTCTTTTTCCTATATTTAAAAAGCAGGAATAATAGATCTGCAACATAACCAGCGCCACTTTAGACAAGCCCAAGTACAAAATGGCACCGCCCACCTCCTCCTCTCCCCCTTTCCCTTCATGAGAAGCCTCCTGACTTAAATAGAAACCGCTTTTGCTTCCACAAGGATGCAGTTCTCCACCCCAATCCACATTAGCATAATGCCCTTCCTTGATGGTATCAGCCAGCCCTTGGTGCACTATATAAGCTCTACCACTCCCACACCTGGTGCGGTCCCCCATTTTCAGGGCAGTCCCGGGCTGTCCTCCACTTTGAGCACAGCCTGGCAGATTTCTTTCTTTAATAAAGCTTGAACATTACTCGGCTCACTTTCTTTCAGTAACATCCTCTTTACTACCCTGAAAATAAAATTCAGAGGTAAAATATCCTAACTGTATAATAAAGGGGAAATGAGTAATTTATAAAACATAAAGATAAAATATATTTATATTTAT
>NW_007729988.1:187868-189994 GCF_000696425.1 Galeopterus variegatus
TGACACTGAGGGTTGCGATCCGTTGCCGGACACGAAAAAAGACAAAAAGGAAAAAAAAAGACGGAAATCCTATAATTTGGAACAACATGGGTGAACCTGGAGGGCATTATGCTAAGTGAAATAAGCCAGACACCACATGTGGAATCTAAAAAAGTTGAACTCGTAGAAGTAGAGAGTAGAATGGTGGTTACCAGAAGCTGGGAGAATGGGTTGGGAGGGAATGGGGAGTTGTTGGTCAAAAGGTACAAAGTTTCAGTTAGGAAGAATAGGTTTTGAGATCTATTGCACAGCCGGCTGGCTATTGTCAATAATAATGAATTGTATATCTCAAAATCACTAAGAGAGTAAGTTTCAAATGTCTCACTACAAAAAATAATACATATGTGAGGAGATAGATATGTTAATTAGCTTGACTTAATCATTCCAATTGTATACATATGTCAAAGCATTATATTGTACCCTTCTTAAATGTATCCAATTATGATTTGTCAATTAAAAATAATATTAAGGAAAAAATGAGAAGTTATTGCTTAATGGGTACAGAGTTTATGTTTAGGATAGTGAAAAAATTTTGGAAATAGAGGTGGTAGTCACTAAGCATTGTGAATATTGTATATTTAAAAGCTTAAAATGGCAATCCTTACGTTACATATTATTTTACCGCAATAAAAAAAGTAATATTAAGGAAAAGAAGAAAAAAGGAAATGCAGACTCTGAGGCCCTACCTCTGACCTACNTGTTTAGGATAGTGAAAAAATTTTGGAAATAGAGGTGGTAGTCACTAAGCATTGTGAATATAATTTCACAATATTGTATATTTAAAAGCTTAAAATGGCAATCCTTACATTACATATTATTTTACCGCAATAAAAAAATAATATTAAGGAAAAGAAGAAAAAAGGAAATGCAGACTCTGAGGCCCTACCTCTGACCTACTGACTTCAAATCTACATTTGAATAAGATCAGGTTATATGTATGTAAATTAAAGACTTGGAAGCACTGAGCACTCCTGGGGGACACAGTAAGGGAGAGAGTAAGCAAATTGCACAACGTAAGTCCTTCACTATCCCCATCTTGAGGTTTTATTTACTGGGACTACCCTAGACCAAGAAGGTATCGTTCATGATCTAACCAGGAAAACAGAAACCACTTAAAGTACTTTCAATAGAGAGAAATGCAGGGTTTTGGTAGAAGAGTTGGAAAGTCAAGCCAGAGATGAGCAGTAACAGGAAGCTACTACTGCCCCTAGGATGGAGAAACAAAGAGAGGAGGTGGGATCACTGGAACCTAAGATTACCCAGTGGAAGCTGATGCCATGGAAGAAAATCATTTGTTGCCAGAGACACCACCTGAGGCAGAGAGGGAGGACAAATCGTCCACTTCTCCTTGCCTCTTGTCTTCCAATCTCCCAACACTGTCTCTCATTGATTAAACCCAATCAGAATTCAGCTGACACAGGAGGCTTAGAAATACAGCTTCAGGGATTAGCCCTTGTGAATTTCAGAGCAGAGCAGGAGAAGAGCAAGAAAGGTCTAGAATTGGCATTCTGTGGGTTGCCTTTTTACTCTGTTGATATTGTCTTTTGATGCACAAAAATTTTTAATTTCGTGAAGTCATATTTGTCTATTTTTTTTCTTTTGTTACCTGTGCCTTTGGTGTCATATCCAAGAAATCATTGTCAAATCCAGCATGGTGAAGATTTTGCCCTGTATTTTCTTCTCAGAGTTTTATGGTTTTAGGTCTTACATTTGGGTCTTTGATTCATTTTGAGCTATTTTTTTGTATATGGTGTTAGGTAAAGGTGTATTAGTCTGGTTTTTTTGCTTATACCAAAGTACACTGAACTGGGTGATTTATAAAGAAAATGAAATTTATCGCTTACAGTTTCTGAGGCTGGGAAGTCCAAAGTCCATCTGGTGGTGGCGACAGTGACCCAGGGGTCTCACATTGTAAGCTGGTGGAAGCAGAGAGAGCAGAAAGCGAGAAAGACAGACTCTCCTCTTCTTTTAAATCACTCAAAACCACACCCCTGACCACCATTTTTAATCCATTCACTACTGCACGGTCCTACAATCCAATACCTCTTCAAGGCTTCACTTTTCTTTTTTTTTTTTTTTTTAAAGAT
>NW_007729988.1:190588-192510 GCF_000696425.1 Galeopterus variegatus
GGCCATCCCTATATGGGATCCGAACCTGTGGCCTTGGTGTTATCAGCACCGCACTCTTCCAAGTGAGCCACAGGCTGGCCCAAGGCTTCACTTTTCAATTGCCCTTATAGGATTTCCCACCCTCTTAACAGTCACAGTGGGGGCTAAGTTTTTAATACATAAAACACGGGGGATACAATTCAAACTTCAATGAGTTTTGGGGAGACATAATTCAATCCACTACAAACGGTCCAATTCTTTTGCATGCACATATCCAATTCCCAGCACCCTTTGTTGAAAAGACTGTCCTTTTCCCATTGAATGATCTTGGTACCCTTGTCAAAAATCATTTGACCATACACACAGTATGTGAGGGTTTATTTCTGGGCTTTCAGTTCTATTCCATCAGTCTATATGTCTGTCTTTATGTCAGTACCACACTGTTTTGATTATTGTAGCTCGGTAATAAGTTTTGATGGCCTCTTCTTGGAAAGTCATTAATCCCATTCATGAATAATTCACCTTTATAACTGAATAACCTCCCAAAGGCCCCCACCTCCAAATACCATCACATTGGAATTAGGATTTCAACATATGAATTTACAAGGGACAAAAACATTCAGTCCATATCAGCAACTAACTTCCTCAAAGATGTTATTCCTGGGTCTACAAAGAAGGCAGGAGTGGCCTCATTAGGGGAAGAGTGACTGCCCTGTTGTCAAAGAAAGCTCAGGAGGAGATTGAGAGTAGAGTCCTCCAAATGAAAGATGGATGAGTGAAGGAATAAAGGAAAATTTCCAAAGTTTCAAAAAATGTTGGCAAAATGGGCTTCAGGATGATTTATCCCTCAGACTACTGTTTGGCTGTTACATCAAGAAAAAGCAGAGATGACCCTACTCCCCGACATCACCACCAATGTAACCCCAGCCTCTGCACTGTGTCATGGCAGCATTGCAGACAGTCTCGGAGAACCACACAAGACCATTCAGACAGCAGCCCACCCCCACAGTGCTGTGGTACCCACCTTCCCTCCCACCCCCCAACTGTGCTGCCCAGGCCCTGTGGCAACCCTCCAGGCCCAGTCACTCAGCTATAGAATGCAGAAACTATTAAAGCCACAGTAATCCCTAAATTCCCCTGAAAGCTCATCACTGACCCTTCAGGATTGGGGACTTTCCCTTGGGGGCCGGCTGCTCTCACCTTCACAACCTGATTCTGGCCCCATTTTGGGGGCTCACTCTCTTTGCAGGAGAACCCCCTTCCTTTGGGTTCTCTCTCTTTTTTGTCTTGTAATCTAATCAAAAAAGCAAAATGAAGAAAAACTGCCTTTTCTCCTCATCTGTCACCTTGCAATTAGGAAAATTTCCTTTGGTGGCTACTACGGTTTGAATGTGTCCCCCCAAATCCATGTGTTGAAAACTTAATCCCCAATGCAACAGTGTTGAGAAGTGGGAACTTTAAGAGGTGATTAGGTCAGAGGCCTCCACCCTCATGAATGGATTAATGCCGTTGTCGTGGGTGTGGGTTACTTATTGAGGGAGTAGTTTCCTGATAAAAGGATGAGTTTGGCCACCTTCCACTCACTCTTTCTGACATGTTCTCATGCCCTTCTGCCTTCCTCCATGGGATGACACAGCAAGAAGGCCCTCACCAGATGCAGAGCACATGCCAGTGCCATGTCCTTGGACTTCCCAGCCTCCAGAACCATGAGCTGAACAAAGCTCTTTTCTTTATAAATTACTCAGTCTGTGGTGTTCTGTTATAGTGACACTGTCTTGGACTAAGACAGTTCCAAGACTATTGGGCTGTCATGCCACCCAGTGTAGATGGCAACAGCCTAGAGTAGAAGTTCTTTGCTGGTTCTTTGCTTGTGTTTTACAACCCGCCATACACCTTTGGGAGACCACCTTGCTTTTTTTTTTTTTTTTTTTTAATTACAAAAA
>NW_007729988.1:193006-196421 GCF_000696425.1 Galeopterus variegatus
CCCGCCATACCCCTTTGGGAGACCCCCTTTTTTTTTTTTTTTTTTTTTCTAATTACAAAAATAATAAGACACATTTAGAAAGTATAGAAAGTAAAATCAGGGGGGGAAAAAAAACACCTATAATCCTGCCACCCAGAGGCAGTCCCTATTAACATTTTGATATATTTCCTTCCTGGATTTTAAATGCATTTTTCTGTAGCTGAGATCATACTATATACATAATTTCATGCTCTAATTTTTTTCACTTGTTACAGTATTTTCCCAAATTATTAAAATTGGTTGAAAACATTAATTTCTTTCCATATTAGTTTTTTTATTACAAAAGTAATACAAACTCACCATAACGAATTAAAACAACTCAGAAATATATAAAGGAGAAAGTAAAATTTTCCCTTTACTCCTCCTGTTCCCTCTCCTGCCTCAAAGGAAACCACTTTTAACAGTTTAGTTTTTATCTTTGCAGACCCTTCTCCATACCCATACAAAACAGCTTTTCAAAAAATGGTTCCACTACTAGTTTTTTATGTGTCACAATATATCTTGGAGACATTTCCTTATTAATACATAGGGACGCAATGCACATTAAGAAAGCTGCCAAATATTCTATATCAAATATAGATACTTTCAAATATCTGTAGTTTTTGCCATTTCACTGTTAATGGACATTTAGGATATTTCTAATCACTTGTGCATCTGTCTCATGAACATGCACAAACACTTCTCTTGGATGGTATCTGTATTAGCCAAGGTGCTCCAGAGAAACAGAACTAATAGGAGATACAGATGTAGATGTAAATACGGATATAGATATAGATGCAGATATACATATGAGGAGATTTATCATGAGAATTGGCTCGTGCAGTAATGGAGGCCAAGAAGTCCCACCATCTGCGTCATGCAAGCTGGAGACCCAGGAAAGCAGAGGATATAATTCACTCCAAGGGCAAAGACCTGAGAACCAGGGGAAGCAGATGGTGTAACTCCCAGTCCAAGGCCAGAGAGTCCTGAGGAAAGGATGGTCGGGGATCCTGCCGATGGAAGTCCTGGAGTCTGAAGGCCCAAGAACAAGGTGCTGTGATGTCCAAGAGCAGGAGAAGATGGACGTCCCACCTTCAGAAGAGAGAGTGATTTTGCCCTTCCTCCACTACTTTGTACTAGCCAGCCCTCAATGGTGCCCACGCACACTGGTGAGGGTGGAGTCTTTACTCAGTCCACTGATTCAAATGCTAATCTCTTGCAGAAACACCCTCACAGACACACCCAGGGATAATGTTTGACCAGCCATCTGGGCGTCCCTCAGCCTAGTCAAGTTGACACATAAAATTAATCATTACAATTGTGTGACAAATGGTATGAACATCTTAAAATTGTGATAGATGCTGCAAAATTGCCTTCCTTTTAAAGGTTCTAACCATTATAGCTCCACCAATGTGATTGGCTATAAAAACCTACCATGTTGTGTGAGGGTTTGTTGCTAGCTAACCTAATAACGGTAAACACTTGGATGCAGGACTCAGACAGTCTTGGGTTCAAATCCCAACTCTACACTACCTAGCTATGAGGTCTTCGGTGAGTTATTTAATGTCTGTATGTCCTGGTTTTCTTATTTATAAAATGATAATGACAATAGTCCTATTCTGTTAGGTTATTTTGAGCATTTTTAAAAAATGAAATAATGTATATAAAACACTTAGCCTAGTACCTGGTACAGACTAAGTGTACAATAAATGGTAACTTCTTATTACTTTAATTTACTTAATCATCCCCCTATTGTTGCACACTTAAGTGGCAGAAATTCTTTTAACAGGCTTTCTTCAAATGGGATCGAACCCTTGACCTTGGTGTTATCAGCACCGCACTCTCCCATGTGAGCTAACTGGCCATCTCAGAATATTTATTTAATATTTAGACAACTTAATAGTGAATTAACACCCATGACCCCTGTCATCTCAATGCAACACTTTTTATGACTAAGCACACCCTTCCCACTGAACTTCCACACATAGAAGTAGTTTTTATAGCAATGTGTACCACCTGCACTTGTATAGCAGTTGCTTCAGGCACAATTACACAGGTATTTTGGGGCAAAGATGGATAAAGTTACGACAAGATTACATCACAGAGCAGGCCCAAGGCCACACAGAAGTTGAAAAAGCAATATTAATCTGACCAGATCTCATATTGTTTCTTTGCATTTCCAGAAGGTGATCCAATAGTCTGGGACTTAATGTTGACNTCTCATATTGTTTCTTTGCATTTCCAGAAGGTGATCCAATAGTCTGGGACTTAATGTTGACACCTGCCCCCTTCAGATCTCCCTGATGATTTTCCAAATGGACAGTCTCCTGGGCTCTACTGATCTAAGTTCTTGACCTCAGAAGAGCTGAGAAAATGCCAGGAACTCTTGAATTACAAGAGTGAGGGAGGCATGCAGGTGGCTTCCTGAATTGCAGAGGCCGTTTATGGAGTGTGCAGGATTCAGCCCAGAGGTGAGAGGCTGGAAACAGAAAGTCAGCCTTGGCATTAGGCTGGCCCGTAACGAGGACTGAAAGGGTTGCCAGAGTCACACATGTGAAAAATAAGTAAGTTTACAAGCACCTGGGTAGCCTGGCCTCTGTCTTCGGACATGCCTAGCCTCAGGCATATGGATTATAGGAAACCTGCACACACATGCTTGGCGGCTGGGCGAGGGCTTCAGGAGTTTACAGGAGGACAGAGAGAAACCCTCATACAGTGGAGCCAGGCTAGGGCTCTGCTTGGATGTAAAGCTCAAAAAGCAAATGGCTCTACCTCTTCTTGTTACTCCGTGAAGACTGACGCCCTCTGGGCTGCTGCCCTGTGGCTGGTCCAGGCCTCCCTAAGATGCCCAAGAATTCTGCAGCCAACAGAGCGGGTTGCTGGGAGCTCCTGAGTGGACAACAAAGATTTCCCTTGCATGATTACTGGTGTACATATGCAATACAATATACAATGTGGACAACTCTGTATCCCTAGAATCCAGCAGGGTACCTGGCATGGACAGATGCTCAAAAATGCCTTCTTTGAATCTATTTCATGTCATTGCACTCACAGGAAATGTCCATGTTTTTATAGCACACTCAAGTAAACAGGAGGGGACTTGGGGACATCTATGTGGAGTGTAGTGCATTGAATTATGTTCCCCCCAAACACCCTGAAGCTTGAGTTGTGTCCCCCAAGTTTTACGTATTAGGAACTTAGCACCCGCTGTGACTGTAAAGAGGGTGGGAAATCCTATTATGGTAATTGTAAGGTTGGGCCTTGAAGAGGTGATTGGATTGCGGGACCGTGCAGTAGTGAACGGATTGAAAATGGTGGTCAGGGGCATGATTCTGAGGGCTTTAAAAGAAGAGGAGTGTCTGTCTGTCTGTCTCTCTCTGCTTCTGCCATCTTGCAA
>NW_007729988.1:197668-209458 GCF_000696425.1 Galeopterus variegatus
GGACTAATACATGGAGCTTGATGGAAAAAGTAATTATGCTTTTCTTTATATTAAAGAATTATAAAAATGAAAACAATTAGGGAACATATTAAATACTGAATTTGTACGAATTTTCCAAATAAAATATTTTCAAATTTTTAATGAGAAACCTGAGCTTGCTTCCATGAATATAATGTTAAAAACATTTTTTATATTTTATTTAACCTAATATAGCCACACTGTTATGATTTCAACATGTCATCAATATAAAAATTACTAATGAAAGGCTGGCTGGTTAGTTGAGTGGGTATCACACCAAGATCCAGGGTTCGATTCCTGTGGTCTGCTGCCACCAAAAAAATAAAAATTACTAATGAGATATTTTACACTCTTGTTTTCCTACTAAGTCTTTGAAATCTGGCATGTACTTTACACTTACAGCACATCTCAATTTGGATCAGCCACAGTTCAAGTGTTCAGGGGCCACATACAGCCAGCCAGTGGCTGCCCGAGTGGACAGCACCAGTCTGCAACGAGGATGGTAAATATAGCTTGAACATCACTTTTTTAAACATTCTTTTTTATATGCTTGAAATGGTTATAAGTAATTACCAGTGAGGATTTTTGAAAGATGACCTATTCATGTTCTCGTAGTTGCCATCAATGAGAAATTTTGCACAAGTAGGAGAGAAAAATTTTAAAGAATTTTTACTACCCTTCAAAATTTTATAGCAGTTGAAATTTTCCTTAAAGCATTTAACCGCTCTTATTGAAATTTCTTGTGATAAGGCAAGAGATTTCGAACCCATTAAACTTTTGATACCAACTATTTCAAGATAATGCTGGCCCTGCGGTCAACAGCACATGTACCTACTGCTAGAGTGATCACCCCACAGCTGGCTCAGATACCACTCAAAGGGCACAGGCCTGCGGAGAGACAGATTCCAGCATGGGTGAGGACAGAGATTTGGGACTGCAGCCTGGTGCATGATGGAGAGTGGGTGCCCATGCCCCCACTCTCCATCACCTTTAGCTGGATGCCAAGCTCCCAGGGCACGTGGAACACGCACCCCTGCGGTTCCTCCTGGCCCCTTCTTCTCCACCTCGTGCATAGCGAATTTGCAACAGCGACTGATGTGGTGGAGCATTTTGTCATGGGGCTTCCAGTGAAGGACGTCACCCATTTTTCTCACTCCCTCTGCTACCACCCCCTGTCCATTCCCACACTGATTGGACCACTCTCTGGGGAGCCCAACTGCTGCTGACACAGTTGGAAATGCCTGCCTGAAAGGCTTGCCCACCCGAGAGCCTCCATCATCCCCAAGGTCTGAGTTTGTCAGTGAGGTGGTCTGTGGCATGCTGGGGTTCTGGCCCAAAGACACAACGCAGCATCCATCCCCCACTTCTTGCTAACGAAATCCTACCACTGACCGGTATCAGCACCACGCTCTAACCAACTGAGCTAACCAGCCTGCTCTCTTTCTCTCTTTTTAATCAGCTTTATTGAGATCATATTCACATGTCATAAAATTCACCCATTTAAGGTGTACAGTTCAATGGTTCTTACTATGTTCACAAGGTTGAGCAAAGACTTCGGTTTCTTGTGGGTCAAACAGGGATAATTATATCTAACCTCATATGATTGTTGAGAGAGAAATGAGCACATCGCCTGGCAGTGGTGAGCCCTCAATCGATGGTAAATCTTCTTCCCATGATGAGGATGACAAAAAGATGATGAATGGAGAGGAGTGGCCAGGAATTCCTGCTGCAGGGGTTGCCAAGCAGTGGCCGCTGCCCGGGAGCTTGTCACGTATTGTGGAATCGGGGCTGCCTATCCCTTCCTGTTTCTCCCACCCGTCCTCCAAACCCACAGGCTGCCCCTGAGGTGCTCACAGCCACCTCTGTTGGAACGCGATGTGACAGCTGCTCAGCAGCTGCACAGGCTGCAGTACAATTTAAGGCAGGAAGTAGAGAGAAGTGCCATTTCTTACAGAAAATTCATGGGGAGAGAAATTCAAGTCAGCAGCAAGAAAAGTCATTTCCCTGACAAATTTTTTTTTTTTCCTTTTTGTCTTTTTCCGTGTCCGGCAACGGATCGCAACCCTCAGTGTTGCCCCCGTCCCGGCCCAGGACCAGCAACAGGATCGCACCCCTTGGTGTTGCTCCCACGCCTCGCTCAGCCAGTGAGCGGGAACCGGTCTGTATGTGGGATCCGAACCCTCGGCGGGAGCGCCACCACACTCCCAAGCGGCGCACTATAGCAGTGCGCCACCGGGCCAGCCCTCCCTGACAAATTTTATCAACTGCTACCTGGTCTCTTTTTTTGTGAAAAGTTTTACTTAAGATTATTACAATAAAAACAATGTTTATTGTTAATTTTTAGCATAATCCTCTCCCCAGAGGTAGACAGTATTAAAAGTTTAGACTAGATGTTTTTAGATATTTTTCTAAGCATATATTTATTACATAAAAATGAATAATGAGGTAATACTCTTCTGCAACTTGCTTTTTTTTTCTTCAAGAATGTATCTTGATAACCACTTCATGCCAGTCAACGAACTGAGTTTGTAACACCTGCATGGTATTCTTTGGCATGGTTTATTTGTCGGATCCCCATTAGAGAGACACTAGGTGATCTCATGCTTTGTAGACATTACGATGACTGTGGTGGACGCTGTGGTGGGCCATCTGCACCCCCTTCAGGACTGAGGCGCTCACCCCCCCCCCCCAGCTGCCAGGAGTTTGCCTGCTCATGTCCTTGTCTGGAATTGTCCTCAGCCAAGCAGGCTGTGTGGCATCCAATGAGTGACCTAGTTAATGTGTGGGTGGAGTGGGGAGCGCAAAGGCCTGTCCCTCTCGCCTCAGTGGTATAACTCCAAAGGGCCTTTCCAGCTCCAGAACTTTCCGTGGGATTGGGTAAAGACTGTCATTGCCACTGCATGGCAGCTCCACTTCCACCCTGTCCTATCTTGCTGCCCTCACCCCTTCCAGGCATTGTCAAGAGCATTTCCCAAGGCTGCCCCACTCAAGTCTCAGTCTCAGAGTTTTCTAGGTAATCTGACCTAAGATGATCACAAATATAAAAGCTTTTTTAAAAAAATATTTTTTGTTACCAGCTGTTACTAGAATTCCTTTTAGGAAAGGACCTGTCTTTGAGGAAAAGAACCTTGGTAAGTCTCTTGGGGTAAAACGTGTGACTTGTGGGCTCTGCAGGAAGCGAGGGGAGGAGTTACTGGTTTTGCTCCTGACTAGGGAGGAAACCAGTGAAGCAAAAAGAGGAGGAGAAGGGAGCAGAAGACGTGGAGATGAGCCAGAGGGGTGGAGAGAGGCCAGGGCTGGCGAGAAAGGGCAAAGGACTTTTAAGAAAAGGGCTGGTGTCGTGTGGTTTCGATGGAAACCTCTCGCCTCCCCTCTGAAATTGCCCGTACACTTAACTATGCAAACGGAAGCTCCGGGTGAGTGAAAGTCAAAGAGCCACATGTCACCTCTGTGACACCTCATGCAATTGAGAGTGCATATAAGGACACAGGAGGCCTGGAGGGGGAGGGGGCCCCATGGGTGGAGTCCCAGAAGGCTTGAGACTCAACTGAAATTCAGGAGGCAGGGACAGCCTGAGCACAGTCATCTGCTCCCAGCAGATGTGGCTTCAGTGAGGAACGTGTCAGTGCGGGTCCGCACGCCCAGAGGAAGCTGGGGGAGGAAAAGCACTACCCTCTGCTGCCTCTCTCGCTTCCAGATCCCAGGATAGATGGGAAGGCCCAGATGCCCAAAGTGTCATGGAGTGTGATGACAGCTAAAGGGGGAACAGTCACCCATGAGATTGAGGAAAGGAGTGCCATCCTGGGCCTCCTTCGACAATTGTATTAAAACAACTTGCACTCATGTCATTTAGATTACCCTCTAACCTGCTGCACGTGTGACAGTGACGAGTGGTGTTTTCTCATGGCCTCAGGTTTTATGTGATTGCAACCCTGGTCGGCAGCAGTCCTGTGCAATACTTTTGTCTTCCAGTCTTCAGAGGCAGGATAACAGGTAAGAGCTTGGGTCCTGAAGTTAGGCGGGGCTGGGTTTCTAATCTACTCTAGCTAACTTTCTTTCTTTCTTTTTTTTTTTTTTAAAAGATGACCGGTAAGGGGATCTTAACCCTTGACTTGGTGTTGTCAGCACCACGCTCACCCAGTGAGCGAACCGGCCATCCCTATATGGGATCCGAACCCGTGGCCTTGGTGTTATCAGCACCGCACTCTACCGAGTGAGCCACGGGCGGCCCACTTTCTTTTTTTTTTCTAGCTAACTTTCTAAAACTTTTGAGCCTCAGTCTCCAAACCTGTAAAACGGGATCCTTTTAGGATCTTCCTTATAGGGTCGTTGTAAAGATTAAAGGAACTAATTCTTTTTTGTTTTGGTTTGGGCGGCTGGCCAGCATGGGGAACCAAACCTCTGACCTTGGTGTTACAAGGATGCATTCTATACTGAGCTAACCGGCCAGCCCTAAAGGAGGTAATGTGTGTGAAGCTGAGAAAGAAACTTTCTCTCCTTATAAGTGGAAGAGGGAAGCAGAAGAGAGAGAACCAGAGAAATGGCCGTGTGAGAAGGACTCAGCCTGATACTGCTGGCTTTGCAGAGGGAGGAATGGGGCCATGAGCCAAAGAACGTGGGAAGCATCCAGAAGATGCAAGAGGTAAGAAAATGATTCCTCTCTCAGCGCCTCTAGCAGGAACAGTCCTGCTGACACCTTGATTTTAGCCCAGTGAGACCCATTGCAGACTTCCGACCTCCAGAACTATAAGATAATAAGTTTGTGTTGATTTAAGCCACTATTTTTGTGGTAATTTGTTACATCAGTAAAAGCAAACTAATACAAATTTTGATAACTGAAAATGGGGTGCTGCTGTAACAAATGCCCCAAAATGTGGAATTGAGCAGTGGGAAGAGGCTGGAAGAATTTTGAGGAGCATGATAGGAAAAACCTGGATTGCCTTGAATAGACTGTTAGTAGAGATATGGGTGTTAAAGACTCTGCTAGTGAGGAGCCAGCAGGAAGCGATGAGCACGGGAGGGGACATACATCACCTCAGAGAACACCTAGATCATCAGGAGCAAACTGTTAGTAGAAATATGGATGGTAAAGACATTGCTGATCGAGAAGAAACGAGAAGCATGTTAACAGAAACTGGAAGTAAGGGAATCTTTGTTCTATAGTGGTAGAAAGTGGGGCAGAGCTATGTACCAAAGTCATATGGAAAGAAGAATTTGTAAATGATAAGGGGACATTTAGCTGAAGATATATATATAGATAGATAGATAGATTTATTTTTTGGCAGCTTGCTTGTAGGTGGATCCGAACTCATCACCTTAGGGGTTACAAGGCAGCAATCTAACCAACAGAGCTAATGAGCCAGCCCCAGCTGAAGATATTTTCAATCAAAGTGTTAAAGATGCAGTCTGGCTTCTTCTTGCTATTTATAAAATGCAAGAAGAAGATTGAGGGAAGAACTGTGAAACAAAGAGGAATGAGGACTTGAGTTATGTGGGAATTTCTCAGCCTATACAGATGCTAAAATTAAGAGACTCGTTGTCAGGAAAGCATGGTCTAGAGAAAAACCCAAACGTGCAGCTGGACAACCTTTTGCTAATACCGCAGAAAGACCAAAAGGTCAGAGTCCTTAGTCACACAGAAGACTCTTTAAACAGCGTGTGATTCATAAATCACCTCAGCCATCTCAGCAAAAACTAAACATAGAGAAAAGATTATCTTAGAAGGATCTGTGGACAAGCCTTTAACCAATGGAGAAAAGACATGCACAGGAGATGCACTAGGCTCCTGAAAATTTTATTCCAGCAGAAATACTGCCAGCTTGGGCTGAAAGGGAGAGAGAGAGAATAAAATGTAAGAAGGCTAGTAGATCCCCAAAATTCTCCTGGCAAGAAATGGGCTGATAAAACTCGTCAGCTGCAAACACCAGCTACACTTCATGAAAAAAGGAAGGATGACTCAGATGGCTGAGCTTAAGCCCGGAGGGTGGGACCTTGAACCCAGAGAGTGAAGCCTTGAACCAGGGAGGATTATTTCAGGTCTAATATTGTTTGCCTGGGTAGATTTTGAAGTTGGTGGGACTGATTCTTTTTTTACTTCCATTTTCTCCCATTTTGGCAGCTGGCTGGTATGGATCAGAACCTTGCCCTTGGTATTATAACACTGCACTCTAACCAACTAAGCTAACCAGGCAGCTCCATTTTCTCCCATTTTGAACTGTTATCTTGTACCTGTGTCCACATTGTATTTTGGGGACAGATAACTTGCATCCTAGTTTCAAACATCCACAAATGGGAGGAATTTTGCCCCAGGATAGGCAATACCCACAGCCTCACCTATATTTGATTCAGATGATGTAGATAATGAGACTTGGGACTTTTGATCTCATAGACTTAGAAGACATTTTGGACTTGAGTTTATGCTGTAATGGGTCAAGACTTTTGGGGACCTTGGGAATGGGTGTTGTATGTATTTTGCACAGTGGGGACAGATAGGAATCTTTGGGGGCCAGAGGGTGAACTAAGTTTTTGGCCATTTGTTACATCAGAAATAGGAATCTATTTCACATGTGCCAATGGATATCAACAGATACCTTTCAACCTGCAGCATCCAATACCATTTCTGGTCTCTTTTATTGGCTTTCTCGGCCCCATATATTCCTGTTTCCCCTTTTTCTTGATACATCTTCTCAGTCTTCATATTAACTCCTTCCTCTCCTTGTCCCTTAAAGCCAGTACTGTTCAGAATTCTGTCCTTGATCCTTCTCAGTGAGCACACTCACTCTCCTTAGATAATTCAGTCCATTCCCTTGAAATCCATCCCTACTTACATCCAAACCTGTATCTCGAGTCCAGATCTCTTTTATGAGCCCTGGGCTCATTTAATCATCTGCCTTCAGCACTTCTGATGTGCTGTTCCACCAGACATTGCAAACTCATCCTTTTACCACTCACCACTACCCACCCCACACACCTAGCTTCTGCCTTCCTTTCCCACCTCCCTCCTCCCACCTTGTCCCCTCTCAGCTCCCTGTGCATCAGCCATTCTCAGCATTTGCAATGCCAAGCAAAACCAACATTCCCTTGTGGCTGCTACTCCCTTTGGCTGCAATGTCCTTCTTTCTCTACATTCTTCCTCCTGGCTAAAAGCTGAGGTTCCTTCAAGACTCATTTCAAGGAACAGCTACTTTGGGATACTTTTCCTCTTCTCTGGACTTCAACCCGGGCCCCTCTTTCGTATTTGTATTCCCTTAACAGCGCAACTGCAAAACTTCATTCATCCATTAATGTTCATCCAACAAGTATTTATTGAGCACCTCTGGTACTCCAGGCACCATGCTAGGCTCTGGGCTTCAAAGGCGGACAGGACTCGATCTCCACAATCACACTGGAGTTTAGAGAAGGAAACAAGTAATCTAGCAGTTACAGTTTGGTGCATTACAGGGCTGGCCAGTTAGATCAGGTAGTTAGAGCACAGTGTTGTAACACCAAGGTCAAGAGTTCAGACCCCTGGACCAGCCAGCCACCAAAACACAATTTGGTGCATTACAAGTCAAGGAAGGCTGGGGATGGGAAGGGTATACGAGATGGCATTAAGGGTATACGAGATGGCATTCCAGGCAGTAATCTATGCAGACTATGAGGCTGGAGAAAGAAGGATGCTTTTGGAGACCTAAAAATTCCTTTGGAATTTAGAAGGGAGTGGAGGTGTGTTATGAGACATGAAGCTGGAGAGGTTGACAGGAGCCTGAGCAAACAGGGCCTTGTTAAGGAGCTGGGACTTGACCTTATAGAGCGAAGGAGAGCCTTTGGGGGCATTAAAAGGGGGCTACTGCAGCTGTAGCTTGGAAAATGGATTGGAGGGTGCAAGAAAGGAAACAGAAGTTGTAGTTACCCAAGTGAGAAATAATGGCGGGTAGTGGGGATAGAGAGATGTCGGGGAAGGTATAGTGGTTGGATTTTAGGAGAGAGGCAGAACTCGAGTCTGACACTCAGGAGATTTCCATTTTTATCTTCCCCACTGGTCTGTCTTTTTCAGCGTGGCCCCCACAGCACTTAGAAAAATGCCTGGTACTTACAAGGTGCTTGACAAATATTTCCTGAATTCCATTTCTTCATAGTAACTGCATTTTCAAAATTAAAATGCAAGATAAATAACGTAACTAGACAGGATTTAAAAATAGGATTGTGGGCCGGCCCGTGGCTCACTCAGGAGAGTGTGGTGCTGATAACACCAAGGCCACGGGTTCGGATCCCATATAGGGATGGCCGGTTGGCTCACTGGTTGAGCATGGTGCTGACAACACCAAGTCAAGGACTAAGATCCCCTTACCGGTCATCTTTTAAAAAAAAAAAAGGGATTGTCCTGGGAAGGTCCAGGTGGCTGTGGTAACTGTTCTTAGGGGGAAATTTCCGAGAGAGATGTGGGTATACTATTCTCTGGGCCTCCTACTTTGTGTTGCGATGAAAATTGCATTTAATCATCCTCCATTTTGCTCAGAGAGTGAGAAAATCCACTTGATTGGTCTGAATAGCTGTAAATCAGCATAAAAACCTTCTAAAGTAATTCTAAGAAATCTTATCTTTTGCCTGAGAATCTGCCAGCAGAGACCTAGCTGGGTTCATGGGTCCTTGTCATTATTGAGAGGGAAGTTGCTGCAGTGGATTGAGACATGGCGGGTGCAGATGGAGGTGGTGTATCTAGTGGAATGAGCACCAGCCAAGGACAACTAGTTTCAGAACCCAGGCTGACCACTTACCTTGTGAGCTCAAGTAGGTTATTTGGTCTTTCTTAGCCTAATCTATTCAAGGAAACAATTATCCCTACCTTGTCACAGGTAAGGCTTCTTATACTTTCTACGGGCCCACACATGTTTAGATCCACCTTTGTCTAGCTTTAGACATTTGTAATAGGTCATTTGTACATTTTATCCTCAAAGGTAGCTTGATAGGATTTAGTGACCTCCTTGGGGGGCTGTTAATTCCTAAGGTGGGGTTCAGCAGGCAGGACCCATCCTGAGCATAGCACGGAGTGCATTAAAGGCCAAAACTGTGGGTAAAAGCCAGATTCTGACCTAGGAAGTGTTCCACGGTGGCTGGGTCCATAGGACAGTTGTTACTGCTTCCAATATAACAACAACATGAGCAACCATGAATATAGCACTGAGCATGTGCCAGGTGCTGATCTAAGCATCTTGTGTATATGTGGGGTCTTCAAAAAGTTCATGGAAGGATTCGTATTGTCTTTCTATTCTACTTTTCCATGAATTTTTTTGAAGTACCCTCATATTTTCTTCTTGAGACAGATATGTGTGACCCGTGGCAGACCTCTCCTCGCCTGCCCCCCTTCCACCCAGCAGGCTGACTCCCTAAAGAGGGCTGGTCCACACTGGGCTCAGCACACGTTTTCATATCCTTTTTGTTCACGGCCTCTGCAGGAATGATCCTTGGGGAAACAGAGGAAGTCCAGCAACACATTGCAAAACAGAGTCACGAATAATGTCTGTTTCCTCTGTGTAGACGCGGAGCAGCATGGCTTGGAGTCAAGCACATCTGGTTGGAACTGAGATAGTCACATACTGGATGGGAAAGTTACAGGCTCCCCCTAGACTTGCAGGTAAAGTAAGCTCATCACACTTGACTTCCAAGGTCTGAATCAGATCACAGAGGACAGCTGCTAGAACAGTGGCTGGTGTATGTAAGCACCTCCACAGGCCTCGTTCCCCTCACTGACAAATCTCCCTGTTTTCTGTCCTCCCGCCTTGCCTCTTTGCTTCCAAACGTTTGCACCCTTCTACACCCAGCTGAGGTTGGACTCATAATCAAGGGCACTTTCTGGGCCACTCCACTACGTCCCACTAAAATATCACGCCAACCCCTGCACGGACGCCCATGCACTCAGCACTCCCATTTCGGTCACCCGTTTACTTTCCTGTGTTCCCCACTAAGCTGTCAGGGCCTTGATGGCCAGGACCCCATCTTTTAACTGCCCAACAAATATTTGGAACATCGAAAGTGAGCATAGATGTGAAAATGCCTGGTTTGTAATTTGGGATATTATGTAAAAATAAAACAAAACAAAACAAAAAAGGTTTAAAAACTTTGTTTTTAATTCTTGGGGAATAGTGGGGTTTCCAAAAGAGAAGTTTGATTGTTTTTGTCATTTTTTATTTTGATATAACTCAAACACAGAAAAGTTGCACTAGGAAAAGGAATTCCTGTATACCTTTTACCCAGATTCAGCAGCTGTTTACATTTTACCCCAGTCACTTCATATAGATACATCTTTTTCTGAACCATTTGTAAATTGGAGACATAGTGCTCCTTTACCCCTAAATATTCAGTGTGTATTTCCTAGTAAGGGTGCTCTCTAACACTACAGTTGCTTACTTATCTTTCCAAGAAGATGAAAGAGCAATGGGAAAAGAGGTAAAGAATGGAGATGGAGCATTCCAACCCCCTGCAAAGATTCAGCAAAAGCCCCAGATGCAGGGAAGCCCCAGCGTCTGATGGATGGAGCTGCAGGTGGGCACCGAGAAGCCCACGCCTCAGGAGCCCAAAGAAAAAAGGCAGCATGTGGCAAAGAAAAGCTGTCCAGAGGGCCTTTGACAGAAGCTGCTTAGCAGGATGCTGATGGGCTTCTGGTCAACACAGGACAGTCTAGTTCCCAAAGGAACCTGTTTCCAGTTCATAGGACTGAGATCCTGAAGGGCTTTTTTTTTTTTTTTTTTTAAAAGATGACCGGTAAGGGGATCTCAACCCTTGACTTGGTGTTGTCAGCACCACGCTCAGCCAGTGAGCGAACCGGCCATCCCTATATGGGATCCGAACGCGTGGCCTTGGTGTTATCAGCACCGCACTCTCCCGAGTGAGCCACGGGCCGGCCCCTGAAGGGCTTTGAAAGGAAGTGTTTCTTTCAAGAAACCAAGTTCACTAAGAGAAGAGGCCTCCAGAGGTGCTGGAGTTTAGCTCCTAGCAGTCCCTAGGAAAAGACAGTCACATCTGTTGGTCCTTCCGCTCAGTAAATAAGAGGCATGTAAGCCTTTGACCTCCTAGCAAAGTGCTTGATGGGGCACATCATGAAGGAGTGGAACAGCAGGATCTGGAAGAACTCTCTAAAAACTGAATGGATAAATAAAATGTGGTATATACATACAATGCAATATTATTCATTAAGAGGAAGGAAAATTAAAAAGGAAGGAAATTCTGATGCATGCTACAACATGGATGAGCCTGGAAGATGTTATGATAAAGTAAAATAAGCCAGACACAAAAGGACAACACTGTATGATTCCACTTACATGAGGAACCCAGGGTGTCAAATTCACAGACAGAAGATAGGGTGGTGGTTGCCAGCGCCTGGGGGAGGAGCGGAACAGGGAGTTATTGTTTAATGGGCACAGAGCTTTGGTTTTACAAGATAAGAAAGAAGAGTTCTGGTGATGGACGGTGGGGATGGTGGCATAACAATGTGAATGTACTTAATAATACCCACGTAGTGGACTGAATTGTCCTCCCCAAACTCATTGAAGCTTGAATTGTGTCCCCCAAGTTTTATGTATTAGAAACTTGGGCCCACTGTGATTGTTAAGAGGGTGGGAAATCCTATCATGGTAGTTGAAAGGTGGAGCCTTGAAGAGGTGATTGGATTGTAGGACCGTGCTGTAGTGAATGGATTAGAAATGGTGGTCAGGGTGTGGTTCTGAGGCTTTAAAAGGAGAGTCTGTCTCTCTCTCTCTCTCTCTGCTCTCTCTGCTTCCACCACCTTGCAATGTG
>NW_007729988.1:210218-210836 GCF_000696425.1 Galeopterus variegatus
CACTGAGGGTTGCGATCCATTGCCAGACACGGAAAAAGATAAAAGACAAAAAAAAAAAAAAGGCAGAGGAGGGCTGCCAGTTAACTCTTAGAGCATGGTGTTGATAACACCAAGGTCAAGGGTTCGGATCCCCATACTGGCCAGATGCCAAAAAATAAAAAAGAAGCAGAAGATACCAGAAGTGGGATTCCCCTGGCCCTGACTCAACTCGTTTCTCTCTCAAGTAAGGGAATTGAGGCTGGGTTCCTCTGTGGCTTCTGGCTGACTCCAGACTGAAGTGGACCTGGAGCCCTGGGCGAATGCTGGGAGGGCAGAGACGTGGTGTTAGCCAGGGCCTGCACGGACACGGAGAGGGAACTGTGAAGATGACAACATAGGGCAGTAAAGGTAACTTCCAAAGAAGACAGGAAAAACTTTACTGCAGAGGTGACATTCAATCCGGTAATGAAACAACTGTAGGAGGTTGCCAGGCGGAGAAAATGTAAGCTAAAAAGATAAACATCTAGGATCGGTGTGACCACAGTATTGTAGAATGTGAAGTCCACGTGAGATTGTGATATTCATGTGGACTGGTTATGATTTTTGTAAAATAACAGGAAAATGGGTGTGGCTCTGGGA
>NW_007729988.1:211096-212514 GCF_000696425.1 Galeopterus variegatus
TATTCATGTGGACTGGTTATGATTTTTGTAAAATAACAGGAAAATGGGTGTGGCTCTGGGAACTCTGTACTATCTCTAATTTTTCTGTAACTCTAAAACTTTACAAATAAAATATTTTATTCATATTTATTTTTTAAAAATAAAACATTTAAAATGAAATAAAATATTTATTTTTAAAAATAAGTAAATAAATAAATAAATTTAAAAAACAAAGATTTGTGTAAAATGATATCACTGTTACTGGACAAAGAGGGTGCTGTTTTCCCAAAGTCTGTGCCATGTGTTCATTGACCCTGTGCCCACTCAGACTGCAGGTATGTGAAACTGACAGCTCTCCCAGTCTCACCAGACATCCTCCTGGCCTGGGCCTACCTGGCACCATGCTGGCCCCTGGGCATCAGGATCTAAGCCTGGCTTGAGTGACCTTCACCACCAACCCCTTACCCCCACCCCAAGATTACAGCCTCTGGTGCTATTACTATATACCTCGTCCCTTCCTTTGTCATACCTGTATCCTATAGATCCACCAAAGTTCAGACTTAAACTGAGAGGCTCAGGGGACTGGGCTGGAAGAGAGATTTTTCACCGTATGCCTTTTCATACCTTCTAAATGTTGGACCCTGTCAATGTACTATCTCCCAAAATAAAGCATAACACATGAAATGGTCTTGTCTTCTCTGTGAATTCTTTTCTGTCTCCTCTGGCCTCCCGGTCACTGTTTGGCACTCAGGGGTCCTGCCGGTGCTGCTGCTCACCTGTTCCTGTGTGCGCATCTGGCTCCCTTCCCAGGCAGAAGGGGAAGGGATGTATCCCCCACAGCACCCATAGCAATGGCGCCTCGCAGGTTTCACCTTCAAGGTTGGATGACTCATTAATTAAACAAGAGTTAGATACTAGAAAATCAGAATCGAAGGAGAGTTGAATGACGTTGAAGGGAAGGGAAGAAAGTGGAGCATCTTATTCAGTAAACTAAAAAGTTAAATTATTTCAAGAACTTGAAAGTGGGGAGTTGTATCAGTTGAGTCTCTTTAGGTTGCAAGTTGTAGAAATCAAACTAAATTTAGCATAAATGAAAAAGAAGGAAGAGGAAGAGAGGGAGGGAGGGGGCTGGGAAGAAAAAATAAAAGGAGAAAGGACAAGACTATGCGGTGGATCTTGACACACATAACCTCTTGGGTCCAGGTAAGTGGATCCAGGCACTCTGTGCACGGTGCTCCATCCCTTGCCTCTGCTTTTCCCTGGATTGGTCCATTCCCAGGCAGCTCTTTCCCTTGGTAGCAGAGAAGTCTACTGTGGCAGCTCTAGGCTTATTTTATTCATATACCCTGTAATCCCAGAGAAAAAAGAGTAATACTTCTGGGCCGGCCCGGTGGCGCACTGCTACAGTGCACCGCTTGGGAGCGCGGTGGCACTCCTGC
>NW_007729989.1:0-7705 GCF_000696425.1 Galeopterus variegatus
TCAGATCCCATCTTTCCTAAATCCCATCAAGCTTTCAGAGAAAGTAATGACAACCACAACCACATAGCAGAAAGTTTTGATAGTTCATGTCCTACCTCTTTCTAATATAGTTGCTTTCTAACTCTTGAGTCAGTCCACCTGGTCTAAATCCATGCTCTAACTCTCATTACCTGGGTAACCTTGGACTTCAATGTTCTTATGTAAAATATTTTAAAATAACAAGTACCAAGAATTGTTGTGAGAAATAAATGAGATAATGCTTGTAAAGCAAAGTACCTAACAGGGTACGCTCTCAATAAAGATCTCTTAACAGTGGACAGCCGTATTAAGAATACCTATAATAGGGGCCGGCCCGGTGGCGCACTGTGCTAGTGCGCCGCTTGGGAAGTGCGGAGGCACTCCCGCCGAGGGTTCGGATCCCACATATAGGCCGGTTCCCGCTCACTGGCTGAGCGAGGCGCGGGAGCGGCGCCGAGGGTTGCGATCCCGTTGCCGGACATGGAAAAAAAAAAAAGCAACCACATAGCAGAATGTTTTCATAGTTCATGTCCTACCTCTTTCTAATATAGTTGCTTTCTAACTCTTGAGTCAGTCCACCTGGTTTAAATCCATGCTCTAACTCTCATTACCTGGGTAACCTTGGACTTCAATGTTCTTATGTAAAATATTTTAAAATAACAAGTACCAATAATTGTTGTGAGAAATAAGTGAGATAATGCTTGTAAAGCAAAGTACCTAACAGGGTACGCTCTCAATAAAGATCTCTTAACAGTGGACAGCCGTATTAATGGAAAAAAAAAAAAAGAATACCTGTAATAATGATGGGAGATAAAACCTCTTAGGTCAAGAGAATGATTCTTGAATGGTGGCATTTTTAGTCACCAGAGAGAAGTGAGCAGAATATTCACAACGTGTAACCATTTTTACCAATAAACAGATCAAGTCTATGTGAAGAATGCAGTGAACAGCCGTATTAAGAATACCTGTAATAATGATGGGAGATAAAACCTCTTCGGTCAAGAGAATGATTCTTGAATGGTGGCATTTTTAGTCACCAGAGAGAAGTGACCAGAATATTCACAACGTGTAACCATTTTTACCAATAAACAGATCAAGTCTATGTGAAGAATGAAGGAACTTTGCATATGAACTTCTTGAAGTGATCGAGGCTGCTTCCTAGCGTGAACACTAATTTGACAAACAATTGTCAAACTTCTACTACATGTCATTGATTGTACTAGATGCTGAGGAAAACAGTAAAGAGGAAAATCATTCCTTTTAAGTAATATATAGTCAAGTTTGGGTGGAAGAAAACAAAGAGTCAATCTCAATACATTATAAGCACTAAATCTGAAGTCCTTTTAAGATTAAAGGGATACCCAACAGTTTGGGAGGTAGATGGTAGGATATAAGTAAAGAGATGATATTTAAGTTTTTACCACAAATAACCTAGTAGATGTTCTTTGTTCTTCCAGAGCAATTAAATAATGAATGATTTTACAAATCTGGTGAAATAACCTCTGGCCTTTGATCATATCAGTGATAGGAACTTTCATACTCATTTTTTCTTTTAAATACTGCTGTAGTTATTCTCATTAAATTAAAAGACAGCAGCACCTATAGTGCATAGAAAAATCATTGTGATCTTGCAAAAGGTATTGGTGGAAGACATTTGGAAGCAAATATTTTGGCAAGCTTCAAAAAGAAATTAAGCATAAAAGTTGAATGGGCTCCACTTACCTGAATTAAATATGTAAGGTCAATCAGGTCCCATCCTATCTTTAGGCCAGGGAGAAATGTCCCACCACAGTATACTGCACTGCCCAATTAAGTGTGTTATGGAGGGTTTGTGGATTTGCCTTACTTTAAAGCATCCAAATAAACCACTATCAAAGAGAGAATGATGACCCACATTGCTTTGTGCCAGTATGGCAAGCCTTATGGTGCTAGGTCAATGCACACTCTATATTTCTTCCATCTTGTAAAAAAATGCTGCCAATAAAAAAACAAAAAAAAAAACAAAAAAAACCAAAAAACAAGGATTGAGTTGTTAGTAACAGGCAAACTTGGTTAATTATTTTCTGGAGAGGAAAATAAAAACCATAAATAATTTGTCTCAATTTTTACTATAAAAGTAATAAAATTTATTTTATTATTTTTTTCTTTTGCAGCACCATAGCTGGAGGATTAGATGTTTCATCCATCCATTTTGTCAAAATGTTTTCCAAACATCTTTTATGCTTCAGGCTCTCTGCTAGATGTTTGGGTTCAATATTATTAATTTTTCTACATGGCTGCCATTTATTGAGTGCATGCTAGGCATCAGACATTGTGCTAACCTCTTATAGACTTGTTTCATTTTTTTTTCCAATATATTTGTAATAAGCTTTAATTTTTTATAGCAGTTTTAGGTTCATAGCAAAATTGAGAGGAAAGTACAGAGAGTTCCTATATATCCTTTGTCCTTACATAGCTTCAGCCTTCTTGCAGCCCTTCCCACTATGAATATCCCTAACCAGAATGGTACATTTGTTACAGCTGATGAACCTACATTGACACACCATTATCACGCAGATACCATAGTTTTCATTAGAGTCGAGTCTTGTCTGTTCTATGGGTTTGTGCAAATCTTAATGATGTGTCTACAATTATAGTATCATACAGAGTAGCTTCATTGCCTTAAAAAATCCCTGTGCTTCGCCTATTTATCCCTCCTCCCCACACCCCACCCCACTCCTTGCCAACCACTGATCTTTTTTACTATCTGCATAGTATTGCCTTTTCCAGAATATCATGTAGTTGGAATCATAAGATATAGCCTTTTCAGATTGCCTTCTTTCACATGGTATTATGCACTTCAGTTTCCTCCACATGTGCATGTCTTGATAGCTCATTTCTTTTAGTATTGAATCATACTTTATTGTCTGGATGAACAGTTTACTTACCCATTCACCTACTAAAGGACACCTTGGTTGTTTCCAAATCTTGGCAATTATCACTAAAGCTCCTATAAACATCTATGTGCAGGATTTTATGTGGAAACATGTTTGAAAATCATTTGGGTAAATACCAAAGAGTGTGATTGCCAGAGTGCATGGTAGGTAAACTGTCAATCTGTCTTCCAAAGTGGCTGAATCATTTTGCTTCCCACCAGCAATGGATGAGAATTTCTGTTGTTTCACATCCTTGCCAGCATTTTGTGTTATCAGTGTTTTGGATTTTTGCCTTTCTAGTAGGTTTTTAGAGGTACCTCAATGTTGTTTTAATTTTCAATTTTTTAATGGCATATGATGTCCAACATCTTCTCATATGCTTATTTGCCATCTATATATCTTTCTTGGATGAGATGTGTGTTTAGGTTTTTGGTACATTTTTTAATTGGGAGCTTGTTTTCTTTTTGTTGAGTTTTAAGAGTTCTTTCTATATTTTGGATTTTTAGGAGTTCTTTGTATATTTTAGATAAAATTTATTCATCAGATATGTCTTATGCAAATATTTTTCCCAGTCTGTAGTAGGTCTTGTTCTTTTGATGATACAGTTTTTATAATAATACTGTAAAGTGGGTGTTATGATTCTCATTTAAATATAAGAAAATTTTTCAGAGAGGTGTAGAATAAATGTATCTTCTTTTTCAAGAGAGGTCTAAGCAAACTTTTCCAATAACTAGAATATATATGCAAGGTTCAGTTTAAAAAAATAGTTCACTATTTGTGTGAAAGGGTCATTCTTAATTATAGCATACACATATCTTCCTTTTAAAAGCTAACCATAAGAAATCATTCAAGGATTTCATAAAATCATTGATATGGCCAATTTTTACCATAGGCTTTAATAAAGGGATGGCTTCAATATCTACCAGAGAAATAATTTATTATACACTCAGTGAACAAGCTCTATGTGTGTATATGTATGCTACATATTTGCATGTGTGCAGATCTTAATTGATACTGTCTTGCTTTTGACATTGTACCTGCTTGTAGCCAACTTCATAATCAGATTACTTTAACCTGCTGAGGACTAAAAAAATAGATAACCAAACTTGGGTGTGCAGAACTTTCCTATGGGTAATATTCATTATCTTTAGTGAAAGGGTTTTGCACAGCTTATGTGTAATGCTCAGGTGCTGTTTTTGTTTATTTCTGTTTTCTTAATCAGAGTTTATATCAGATTTGTGATTTCCAGTTAAATATAGTGTTATTATGAATGCTTATATTTGTGTGTTTATGTTAATGTGCATATATATGCATCTTTGCAAGTATATACTTAGACAGATATATATAAATATAATTTATTTAAACCACTATTAAGCATTAACATTTTTTGATAGGAAAAGTATTAGACATGTTACTAGTCTTCATAAAATTATATATGACAAATTTTAGTATTTCTATAAATTCTCACGCTTACTGAAGGTATTAAGATTAGGGGACAATACGGTTATTAAAAAAATCTTTCAGTGCTATTACCTGCCTAGTTACATGATACTGCAAAGAAAAATTATAATGTAGTCTGGATTGGATAAAAGTATATCCCTTTGTAAGAATAAATTATCAAAGCCCAGCCCATTATTTTCAGCTGATGTCTTTGATCTAAGACAGTGGCCTTGTGAGATTTCAATTTTATAACCCTAACCTTCCTTTCATCATGTTCTAAGTGAGGTCTATAATACCTTAGCTACATCAAAGCAAAAATAAAAAGTTTATGTATAATAAAAATGACCAAAAACACCATTCAAATAAGTCTTCTATTGAAAGTAATAAAAGATTTCAAGACTTCCATAAAGGAGCAAGAAAAGAATTCTAATTTGTCTTTATCACTTCGGATACCACGTGTCATTAGTTAATAGGCCATTAAAGCTGAATCTCTTCAAGGAAAATAGTCTGGTAAGTGCACCAAAAAGTAAAATGTTAATAATGTTCAAAGAACTAATTTTCATCACTAGTCTAGATTTCTATAAGCAAACCCTTTCAAAGCTTTTATTTGGATGCTTCTTCCTGTCACAAAGTTATAATACAACTCCTGAATGATCACTTTCTCATGCCGTTCAGTGAAGTTTCTAACTACAAAAACAGGTAAGCAGCCAATTATAAAGCCCATTTATGATAAAAACTTGAAACAGTTGATGATTTTTGTTCATTTTAATTGATGTTTCCTTGCAAGTTAAGGTGTGGTGTTTTTTATTTGTTTGTTTTGCAGTTTGATTTTTTTTTTTTTAATTTACTACAGGAACCATATATTTACTAACTATGAACCATTATTATGTCTTAGGCACAAAATGAGAATATGGAACTTTTCATGCTGAAACAGGAGCTTTATCAAGTCCAATATCGAACATCTCCCACAAAGCAGAATTTGTGGCCAGGAATGCAACGCAAGAAAATATTAAGCACCTTAGAAGTGACAGATTATTTTCTAGTCAGAGGTACAGAAAGACAAGTCAAAGATCTTCAATTTGCCCTCAAAGACTTCAGAATCTGGCTCATCTGAGCTAGGCTATAAGAGTCACAGGGAGCCCATTGAAATTACAGTAGTCAACTGCACCAGATTGCGATGTCAAGAACTCTAAATGCCTTCCTCAACTACAAGTTCCTATGTTTCATTTAGGAATTTAGGGAGACATGGGGGTTCATTTCACAATAAGAGATAAGATCCTAAAAACTAAAAGGAACATAATTACATGTATTCATGTAAGTGATCGGTTTCAGATATTTAATTTGAGATTATTGGCTGCAGGTTTGGCATGAGAGTGGGCGAGGACACAGAACTCAGGTATCTAAAACGTGGTGAGAGGTCAAAGAGCATCAGCCAAGCCAGTAGGTATATGGCAGATAAGCTTTAAAAGGGTATAATTAAAGATTTAAAAATATGCCGTTGTTGTTATCAACTATGTTAAATCCATGTAGCCATCATAACTTTCAAGGCTCACTGACATATGTCACCAGCATGTCTTTTACACAGGAGCCAATGGTTTGATGATAGAAAAAACATTAACATTGAGATATCCCAGTTATTAGCAGAGTGACCATGGGTATATGACTTAGCTTTTTAGTCTCAGTTTCTCTGTCTATACAATGGGAGTCATAAGCCCTAACTCTATTTTTGTTAAGATGAAGTCAGCCAAGCCAGTAGGTATATGGCAGATAAGCTTTAAAAGGGTATAATTAAAGATTTAAAAATATGTCGTTGTTGTTATCAACTATGTTAAATCCATGTAGCCATCATAACTTTCAAGGCTCACTGACATATGTCACCAGCATGTCTTTTACACAGGAGCCAATGGTTTGATGATAGAAAAAACATTAACATTGAGATATCCCAGTTATTAGCAGAGTGACCATGGGTATATGACTTAGCTTTTTAGTCTCAGTTTCTCTGTCTATACAATGGGAGTCATAAGCCCTAACTCTATTTTTGTTAAGATGAATTTTTTATATACTTTCACTCAAATATCTTTATATATAAGTATATATAAAATTTATACACTCAGAAAATTCCTTGATATTTCTAAATAATATATTTAATAATAATTTACAAATGTATATTTATTTATACTTTAGTTAATTACAATATTTATAATTTCCATTAATTCATTCTAATAAATCACAGTGAAAAATTTATTTATATGATTGCATCTTGAAAAAATAAGACATTCTGAAGAAATTTATAAAATTATTACATTATTACATTTATTGGATTCTGATAACACAGATCCTCCAGTATTATCCTTGATTTACAAATGAGGCCAAGAATGTTTTAAAGGTTCTTAATAGCATTTACTGAATGTACCTAATCAGCTGATGAACAAGAAAGCCAGGACCAATGTCTACTTCTTATAACTCCATTCCCAGGTAGAGATATCAGTTTGGGAATAGCTTCCGAATATTAAGAAATTAGTGCTTCAACATACTTTACATCATCTGACAGTATACAAAAATACACCTTTAGTGATTAAGTATAACGTGCTTTTGCATGTGCAATATCCAATTTCAGAAAAGTCTTTTTGCTCATCTTCCACCTAGAAAATTACTATGTATCCTTAAAAACCAAGCTCAGGTTCGGTGAAAAATAAATAAACAAGCAAACAAATAAATAAATCCATCCACCTCTCTTTATCTAAATCACTATAATTAAAAAATCAAAATCACCATGGTGCATAAATAAATATAATTCATCAAAAGTATTTTTAAAGCATTTTTTCATTATTAGAATGTACATATAAGGGAAAGGGAGCAGAAAAATAATCCATAGAACCACAACTAAATGATAAATCACTCTACCTTTTTTTTTTTATTGGTTATGACTATTCATGGGGTACAAAGCAAATTGTCACCATTTGTGCCTAAGATGAGATGGCCAGATCACTGTATCATTTTGTCACTTTTTATTGCAACCTTTCCCCATCAAATGGTATTTCTTTGAGAAGTGTTTTGGAAAACTTGTAATTATATTCATTTTTATTCTGCTTCTTACATTCCCTTAATGAAGTATAGTTGACGTTACTTTAAAGTTTGAAAACATAATCTTTGTAAATTTAGATTTTAAAAAATTTACACAAATATACAAGTGCTTTGATAAATTTATTTATGTGTGGATCTTTTTTAACACGTCTGATTATTTTTAGATTAGATTCTTAGAATAATTAGATCAAATGTATTAACCCTTTTCAATAATGAAAGAATCTTTCCCATAAGTAACATAAAAATGT
>NW_007729989.1:7715-11537 GCF_000696425.1 Galeopterus variegatus
CTAATATGTTCAAGGCTGAGGATTCACTGATGAACAACATAGACATAGTTCCCTCCATCTCCTAGTGAGGAAGAGGGACTTAAGCATGTGAACTAACAAATATGCATGATAATTACAAATCATGATGTGTTATGAAGGAAACAAATAGGCTGTACAAAGGGAGAGCCGTTCTGATGAGGTGACGTTTAAGCTGAGGCATAAACATGGGAAGGATCTGGCCATGGAAAGAGAAGGGAAGAGTTTCTAGTCAGAGGAAGTGCAAATAATTAAATCAGGACACAGAAAGCAGACAGTGTAGCTGTAATGGAGGGCGAAAGAAGGAAAATGATGGAAATTGAAAGAAAAGTCGTGTAGGCCATGGTAAGGAGTTTGGATTTCATTGCTCCTGCAGTGCACAAGTAATGAACAATTTTTTTAGCAGGGGGATAACTTGATGGCAGATGGTATATTAGGTAGGTCACCTTATTATTATGTGAAAATGGACTAGAAGAAAGCAGGAGAAGTGAAGAATAAAATCAAGAGGCCGGCCTGAACAAAGTTGGCAGTAAGAAAGAAAATACAAATGGTGGGACTTAAATGTGATCTGGAGGTTGACGGAAAGGTAGAAACCAAGTTTGTGGGTAAAGCAAAAGTTCCACTGAGGACAAGTGAATGTTGAAATATACATGAGAAATACCAGAAGTGTTTGTATTAATTAGTCCATTTCAGTTGCTTATAACAAAACACTTGGAACTGGGTAATTCTAAGAAAACAAAACTTATTGCTTATGGTTTCAGAGGCTGGGAAATTCGAAGTCCAGGGAACACATCTGGTGAGGGTCTTCTTTGGTGGATACAGGGTATCACATTAGGAGAAAGGCAGGAGCAAGAGATAGAGACTCTCACGTGTTCTCCTTTTAAAGCCCTTAGAACCACGGCGATGGCCACCATTATTAATCCATTCATTAGGTCATGATCCTCAGAATCTAATGACCTCTTCAAGGCCCCAACTTGAATTACCATAACAGGATTTCCCACCCCCTTAAAGTACAGTGGGAGTTAAACTTTAATAACTTTGGGGGGCCACTCAATCCACTGCAGTGCTGTTACTCAGTTACCCCTCACAACTCTAGATGTGAGTTTAGATATTAGAAGCAAGTTATGGATCAGAGATATAAAACTAATACATAAATTCTGTAGGAAAATATGAAATCAGGTTTTCATAGACAGTATAAGGACAGAAAGCCCAGAACATTCTTCTCTGGAAGATTAACACTTAGAGGACTGCCCTGTAGATATCTCTTTTATCACTCTCTAGAATTGCTGTTATCTTATTAATATTTTGGCTTAAAAATAACATCCCATTTTAATTTGTATGTCTCTGAGTTTTTTGGTTGCCCTACATTGTATTCACTGTACATTATTTAAAATCTTTTTGATAAATAGCAAATATTTATGGCAAAAACAACAGTTTTTTTGAAAGAAAAATCGTGTAATGTAGTGTTACTAGCCTGAATGGAGTAGAATCGAGTTAACAAATGTTTTAACATGAACTTCCAGAACTTATTCAGGACAACATAGTGGCATATAGATTACTTAGCTAATAAAGTATTGAGTATATGAGTTTTTTCTTTACAGTCATGTGAATATACTAATTCACAGAATGCTGAGCCAGAAAAGTAAAAGGGGCATGCCTTGATTTTTAGTCTACTTCTCATTTGGTCTTTTTCCACAGGTAACGCAGTATACTACCACATTTACAAAACATGATTACTCCAAATACATTGTTCACTGGAAATATTAGAAAAAACAAAATAAATAAAAGATGTGTAAGTTATAGAATCAAATGCAAAAATTATTTTATTAACTTTTTAAGCTAAAACCTTCATCTTAAATTTAAAATTTTATACTTGGACAGTAGTGCTGAGAGACTCATCTGATAAATACATTTGTCATTGTATGTTAATATGTGAAAGAAATATATGACCCCACTCCAAGGTAGAACCACATTAATGAGTACTAGATAAGTGACTCTAATTATGAGAATTTCAGATATAATGATAGTTGATGTGAGAAATATTTTAGTTCTCTAAGGTTGTGATATTTAGTCTCATCCAAAGTGGGGTGAATATACATTTTGCTTTTTTCTTCTTTTTCAAATATAGACTAATCCATCATTTTTTGTGTGTGTGGTTTCCACTTAAAAGACTCTTCTCCAGTTTAAGATTATGTAATTAATTAACTAATTTTTCTTTCCATACTTTTATAATTAAATGAATGTCATTGAATTTAAGCAGTTTATAATTACTGCTGACATTGAATTTCTTTTTCTAATTTTGCCATTTTATAGACATAGTATATATAATTTTTGACTCTAAAGTGAAATATGTAGTGTGAGAAGGGATTTCTGTGCCATTTTTGAGTTCTAGAAGCAATTTTGGTAATACAGTATGAATATGCAATATTGGAATTTGCAGTATATTCTGCTAAAAAGAGGCAAAATGTATGAAATGAAGAGTCTTCTAGAAAATTCTTCATCTATGGCTACATGGCATATGGTTGCTATTTTATTATTCACAGGCCCTGAGTAATACTTGGGTTTTGGTTTGTTTACTGCCTCTCAAATTCTCGCCCAATTCACCTGGCTTGTGCTTGGAAATTCAGACCTTACTGGGAAGCCCCCTTTGCTTGGCTCCTCAGAAATGCAGAAATTCCTGTGATATATTCTTCCTTGGTAAACCCATGTTTCTGCTGCTGGTCTTCACTGTTGTTACCTCAACTTTGCTTACTTGATAGCTATCTTAGCTAATACCTCCCTGAGGGATTTCATTTTTCTATTTCCCATCTATAGCTTATTTGAGAGTTTGGGCCATTTGTTTAGTTTGAAATTTTATAAAAATAAAGTTTAGAAATAGAGAAAGGTACAAAATACAATATAGAAAACATGCCTTAATATTTTGGGTTTGGTCTAGACAGAAAAAATACCTTAGTAATAAATTCAGTAAAACTGACCTTACTAATAAATTCAAGCAATTTCTCTGCAATCCATTGCTAATTATCAGTAAGTATAGACAAAACATGGTCTTGTGTCACACACCTCCTTAGTGTGGTCTCTCATGTTTACTGTTTGCTAAATATATCACCATCCACATGAGATGATGATTCTTTATCTTAGGCAATGGTGACCATTAAACTTCTGATTGAAATTTCTCCTTTCCAACATCAATGTCTGAGATTTGTAAGAAACACCCTCAGGTTAAAAACTCATAGAATCATTATTTTTGGTTCCCTTCCCCATAAGAAAAAAATGAATTTGGTTTAGAAGTCATAATATTATGATCATACTTTTAAAATAGACATAGTTTTTGTTAGAAAAACACTGTATTAAGTAATCCAAGAGTTGGATTCAAGTGCCAACTGGCACCATATACTATTAGGCAAGTCACTGCACCTCTTAGAGTTTATTAGGTCTGAGTGCTCTCCTAATTTTTTTCTGGCTCTAAATATCTATGCTTTAGTGTTTCTTCCAAAAATTAGCCTTATAACATAGACTCAAATAAGTAAAAATAAAATGATTTCTGAGCATAAATATATATATATATATATATATATATACATATATATTATATACATTATTAATATGTATTAAAAATAAATATATAACAAAAAGTTCTTTCAGAATCAATACACATAATGACAACCAGGGGGGAAAAAAAAAAAAAAAAAAAAAACCTCTCATAACTTGGGGAGGGTGGGAAGGGAACAGCAGAAAAAACACATGAAGAGATTAAAAGATCACCATGTTTATCAAATACTGTTTTTTTTTTTTTTTTTTTTTTTTTTT
>NW_007729989.1:12380-20893 GCF_000696425.1 Galeopterus variegatus
AAAAAAAAAAAAAAAAAAAAAAAAAAACCTCTCATAACTTGGGGAGGGTGGGAAGGGAACAGCAGAAAAAACACATGAAGAGATTAAAAGATCACCATGTTTAACAAATACTGTTTTTTTTTTGTTTTTTTTTTTTTTTAAATCAGTGTAAAATAGAGTTTGGGCTGCAACAAAGGAGGAAACATGCAGAAGTCACACAAAATTAAGGTGGGAGCACTGGGAACTTAAATGTGTTCTTAAGACTTTACAGTTTTGGGATCCTTTAATTTGAGCTTCCACTTTAAATTTCTCTCAGGGAGTGGAAGACAAAATTTAAGATCTAGGTCATGTCCACATTGTGGAGAATAATAGGAAGTATCCTATATAAAACCAAGAATAAAGGGCTACTCTCATTGTGAGTGTGAACAAGAAATGAGCCCGTTGCTCAGAGTTTTATCAAGGAAACATGCATGTCTTGACCTTGGCACTGGGTGAAGAGGGAGACAGGTGTCTACTGAAAATTTGTGACCACAGCCAAATTTAGTTTTTGGCCCACACACACTACACCTGCATGGAAAAGATAACTTAAAGTGGTCTCATCTAGGTAACGCACATATGACATGGCAAAATTCAGCACACATGTTCTTGGGAGAACACATATTCAACCTAGGCTTCAAAAAATTCCTAAAGTTAAAGTTCTAAAGAGACATTATTTGCTCATAATCAAATATTCCAAAAGAACACAAGGCAACAAAGCAAACAAGCTACCCTGGGAGAAAACCAATAAAAATAGAGAAGCAGAATTAGATACAACGTTTTTCAGATTTTCAAATTACCAGTCATCAAATAAAAAAAATAATTCTCAATAATTCCCTTACATAAAGAAAATAGAAAGTTGCAAATATAAGCAACAAATGAGATATTACAAAAACAACTAGCACATCTGAGAAAGAAATAAATAGAATGAACAGAAAGAGGGTAAAAAAAGCAATAATTAGATTTTAAAATTTGATGGTCAATGAAACAGCAGATTAGCCTGGACACAGATGATAAACCTGAAGAAAGTTATTCAGAATTTAAAACAGAGATGATAATTGTGAAAGAGAGGTTGTGAAATGTAGGTCAGTGGGTAAAAGTCTAAAAAAATGTACATTTTTCATAAGATAGTATAGAGAAATGGGGAAGAAAGGATATTCAAAGAGATGATGGCTGATAAGGTTCAAGAATTGTTGAAAAACACAGTGAATCTTAGTGTAAACAAAAAACGTTCACATCCAGGCACATTACAGTAAATCAACAGAAAAGAAGAACTTAGAGAAACAGAACTTACTAGCCAGAGGAAATAGACAAATTTCCTTCAAAGGACTGATACTTATTCTGTTAAATGCTTTTCCAACATTTCCCAATAGTACAAATTGTAAAACAGTGGAATAGTATCTTAAACAGTATCTTAAATGAGCAAAGGCATGCATACACACAACCTCCCCCCAAAATTGTCACTCTAGAATTTTATACCCTAATAACGTCCAGTAAAACTTTTTTCTAGAGTAGAGGCAAAATAAAGACATTTACAGAAAAACAAAAATTAAGTTTACCACCAACAGACCGTCAATAAATAAAATTCTGCATGTATAATTTAGGCAGAGTGAATATTATCCCAGATGGAAGATCTGAGATGGAAAGCTACTTGATAAGTAAAGATAATTGTAAATATGTGTCTAAATCCAAATAAATATGAACTGTATTCTAAACCAACACAAAACAACAACAACAGCAACATCAATGCCTCATTTATGGGGCAGGAAACAATATATACAAAAATGCTGTGCAAAATTTGCATGTGATTTTGATGAAAATAGTTGGCATTAAAACATACTACACTCTAATATCTTTATATTGTTCATGAGAAAAGCAAAGATATGAATGTTAAAATACTGAAGATTAACACTAACACATTAGACAAAGAGGATACAATCTCCAAAAAAATAGAACGGGGAAATGGAATAAGAAAAAGGAAAGAAAATATTGATCTAAGGAAGGGAGGAAAGAAGGAAAAAAAAATTCAGGTGGGTCAAAAGTTCATGTTTTTTGTAGCACCCCTTGAAGACAGCAAAGATCCTAGAGTAAGTAACAGCTTAGAATCTCAAGCTAGAATGCAGAGAAGTTAAAAATAAATGTTTTAAGTACTTGATATTTCATTCAAGCAGATTATATATATATATAGAGAAACCTAATGATTTCAGTGATGGAAAAAATTAAACCAATACCTACATTAGTCTTTTGAAAGCAGAGAAGTTAAAAATAAATGTTTTAAGTACTTGATATTTCATTCAAGCAGATTATATATATATATAAAGAAACCTAATGATTTCAGTGATGGAAAAAATTAAACCAATACCTACATTAGTCTTTTGAAACAAACAAAAAAAATAGGAGTTTAATATGAACCAACTGTTTTTAAAATTTTGTATCATTTAATCTCTATAACAATCTTAGAAACAAGTATTATCATCCCCATTTTACAGCAGAGAAAATTGAAACTCAATGAAGTTAAGTAACTCCCCCAAGGTCTCAGAGTTGGAGTCAAGATTCAAACTCAGGTCTTCTTATAGAAAGCTATCTTCACTGTTTTCATTACCCCCCAGCTGAAATGGAGGGTCATTTGTTTTAACTGGCATGCAAATCCTTATTCAGACCAAATAATTTGAAAATGATAATTCTAAGAATAAAGCAAACTAATTGTGGAGGCAGAGATCTTACTAGTATTATCAATGAGCATACTGGTTATCTCATTTCTGCTGCCTTAAATCAACCAACAGAGAAGCCCAGAAAAGCAAAAAGTTTTGCTATTCCCAGATTCCCTCTTCTTCTCCCAGCTCCAGCCAGCCCTCACTACTTAAAACCTGCCCACTTTCTGCACAAGGTAAACCCAAAATGTCAAGAGGGTTGAAAAAGGCTATAACAATACCACATACTTTCTGCTATACCAGACATCTATATAAGCATTTTTTTTATGAATAAATATAATTATCAATAATAATTTTGTATTTCTTGCATAATGTGGAATACTTACATTTATTCGGGGAGAAAAAATCTTTGAGAGACTAGCATTTTGAAAAACATAACCTTGCAATACATAAATTTTCCTGTTAAAATTAATGACTTTGGCAGAATTACTAAGCAGAAAATAGAATTTACACAATGGAAATTTTTGTAGAATATTGAAATGCATATGAGCCTCATTGACATAATTCTTTATCAGACAATAGTTAAAATTAAGGCAAAATCAGTTCCAAAATAAAACATCTATTTTAGAAAACTAGAATTCATTGTGTTTGGAAACTCATGATACGAGTTTTGGGAAAAGCAGCTTTATATTTTACTAAAAGGGACTATTATCTAAGAACAATCATTCGCATAGCTTCCGATTTGGCAGTGATCCAGTGATAACATGATAGACAAAGGAAACAAGGCTTTTTCAAGCTTTTTAATTTAGAAAAATAGATTTTATTAGTCTTATTCTCTTTTCCGTTTTCTGTAATATGGTTAAAAGAGAGGATAGATTAATTTTACACGGCGAGGTCGCAAAGGAAAGATCTGCTATCGCATCCATCAACTACAGTTGCCTAGAGCACTATTTGTTTCCTTCAAGAAGAAAAATACTTTCTTGGATTCAACCTGCTCATTCTAGAATCATCTTCACTGTAACAGATACAGATGAAAAAGCTGTTTTCCTAACAGTCCTGGAGTTACAAATCCAATTTGAGTTTAGTGATTGAGACCCCATGTTCTTTTTTAATGTAACTCTGCAAAGCCTAGGGCTTTCTATGTGACTGGTTCTGATTAAGTATGTCTGTCTTTTCTCATGTTGCACTTTGTCATCAAGATTCCATTAGAATCCTCATTGTATGATTTCCCTGCATAAAAATCTCCAGCTTCTGTCATGCAGAGTTCTGCAAAAAACATTCTAGACTATGTGGTTTGACGAATACCTGCCTCAATATTCCCTGAGGAATTAGTTTAAATTGCAAATTTCTTAGCTGCATCCATAACTTGCCAACTCAAATCTTCAAATCTCTTTCTCTCCCTCTCTCTTGCATGGGAACCCACATTTTAGCAACCTTCTCTATTATTCTTATATAGAGACAGATTTGGGAAACAGCATTTTAGAGGTTTGAATACGATTGAGGGCAGCTTGTTCTAGAGACAAGTTAATGATCTTTGGAGTTTGATAGACCCAGATTTTATCCTAGGTGCAAATTACAGCCCTGTTCCTGCAAAATATTAGCTGTGTGACCATAAATACATTACTCGATCTCTCTGAGCCCCACCTGCCTCATATGTAAAATGTGGATAATTATACTAGTTTTGCATGGTTGTGTCTAAGACTCAGGAAGCAAATGTATTTATAGTCCCCGAGTTGTTTAAAACACAGTATTTATTATTTACCTCTGTGTGAGGTTTCTTTAGAATCAATGCTTCTCTGAGTAGCAATATAATCTCTTCTCTTTACCTTCATATAGCCTGTTATCACTTCTATAATGTCCAGTTGTGAATACGCTCAGTTCATGGGGTTAAAAATGAATCCCTTTCCCATCTTTGTCTTCTCATCGTCTCATTGAAGAAAGGTTTATGGAAACTTAATGGTCTTTTTTGCAAAACGCTAGGAAAGATTTAAGCCTATCCTGTCACTTAGACACCTAATTACATCATTACATCTGCAATTACAATTAAAGATTTTCAGCTGATGAAAGGCATGTTCGCTGCATTCTCATTACCTGATATTTCCTTGCCAACACTCAGGAGTACCATGATTTTGATGAAACGAAAACAACTCAAGGAGCTATATTTGCTCAGTAACATCAACAGAACAGTTCAGGGAGCCCATTGCAATTCCCTTCTGCCCCACTGCGTTTTTCCGCTGAGCTATTTAAAGCTATAGCTTTCCTTATTACCTCACAGAGCTTGTTGGCAGCCACTATCACTAGTAATTTCTGCTGATCCAGCAACATCTGTGTGAAATATCACAATTGTTAGGCACGTAGAGCTATTTGGGCGGTAAGCCAGTTGGATTTGGTCTTAAGTTGACTCAGAGTAGATCAGTCAATTCGAATCACTTAGTGCCTGCAGTGCCTGTCATATAATGTGTTTGCCTTAAGTATCCATTATTAACCACAGCCTCTTAGTGGTAACAGAACCAAACACATGCCCCAGGACCATTAAGATTTTCTTCTCCCTCCTTTTCACTTACTGCCATCTAGGATCACCCCTCAAGTTCACAGCTCCATAAATGTCATCCAGACCTATCGTCATTATGATGCTTGGTCCATTTTAAAATGTCTCTTTCAAGTAATTGACTAATGACTGCATATTAATTCTTATGATTAGAAAGAAACTTCATACCTCTTATGGACTTACCTTCAATTTGGATGTGTTTAATAATTAAAAAGTTCTTACTCATTGTATTAATTATGACTCTGCACCAAGTGACAGAAAACCTGATCTAACCTGTCTTAAGTGAAATGGTGATTTATTGCCCCAACTAAATGAAAAGTACAAAGGCCTCTGGCATGGCAGAATATAGAGATAAAAACAATGTCATTGGGCTCTTGTTTTGCTCTCATGGTCTCTCAGTTCTGCTCTGTTGCTTCCCAACAGGATTTCTCTCTAAATTCATAAAATGGTGACATCAGTCTTAGGATCTTACATCAGCTCAGCTTCCAAAACTGCATGAAAGAGTGCCAGCCACTACTTGAGCATTTCCAGCAAAAATCACATTGCACCTCATTGGCTATATTTAGATCACATGCATCCCACAGAGCCCATCCCTTCAGGCAGGAAGAAGGAGGTGCTGTGACTTACTTCTACCAACACCACATATCTGCTTTTGCATCAAGGTTTGATCTAGCTCTACTCATACTACATGGGCTGAATGTGTTGGGACAGGTTTCTAAGAAGAAATCAAGATTCAGTTACCAAGAGAAGAGTAAATACATGATGGAAGTGTTTTTGTCCTTATAGTCAAACAAAATTTACCTTATTAGAACCTCTTCTCATTAATCCATAATTGATTCTTCATACTCCACAGAACAAAGCCTATTTCTCTTTTCCTGAATGATGGAAATGTTTTTGTCCTTATAGTCAAACAAAATTTACCTTATTAAAACCTCCTCTCATTAATCCATAATTGATTCTTCATACTCCACAGAACAAAGCCTATTTCTCTTTTCCTGCAACCTCTTAGTTTTTGAAGAAACAATGATTTACTTTCTCCAAGCTATAGTAAATTTAGAATGAATAGTTAATGTAGTAGGATCAACAAAGTATTAATGCAAACAAGATGACTTAAGATAGGTATAGTAATAGCACAATTGAATTGATCCTTGGAAGCATATTAAATTACTTGATGGAGCACTGAAATGTAAATGTGCTTGTATATCAACCACTCTAGATCTACTGCCCAGAATTTGGGAGGATACTTCAACGGTATGTGTATTATTCAAAAGCTTCAAGGTAATTCTCATACACAATTTTATTTATAAAACACTGATCTCTATAGATTGAAAGAAACGATATATCTATTATTCTTTACCTATACAGCTAATACCCAGAGAATTTTGTCTAATATTAAGTGTCTTATTTCAGAGAGATATCGGTACACATTATTTGCTCATAGGGAAATGGTCAAGGTGAAATCATGTCTTTTGAGAAACAGAAGTAACTGACCACATGAATGGGAAGAATAGACCAAAGCTAGAAGGGGAAAAAAAATCTGTATTTCCCAGGAGTTGTTTCAGAAAGTTTGTTATTTTTCTATCCATCCATTTATTCAAGAAATGTTTAATCAGGCACTGCGCTAGATGCTGGTATGAAAATGAAGAGTGAAAGCTGTCGTGGAGTCTGCTCTCAGGGAGCTTACAGTCTGAGACTGAGACAAATACCACAAAAAGTTAGGCTGCTTTTGCTTGCAGACCCCAAATCAAAGTGGTTTTAGTTAGTTAACTCATAAAAGCTGTCAATATAGATGTTGAAAAGAATTCAAGGTTTGCTGTAGTTTGAATAAGTCCACCCAAATTCATGTGTTGGAAACTTAATCCCCAATGCAACAGTGTTGGGAGTGGGGCCTTTTGGAAGACAATTAGGTTATGAGAGCTCGACCTTTATGAATGGATTAATGCCATTATAAAAGATGGACGAAGTTTGGTCCTTTTTGCTCTTCAACCTTCTGCCATGTGAGGTCACACCATATCTTACCCTCCTGAAGATGCAGCCTTCAAGGTGCTATCCTGGAAGCAGAGACTGTATTATCATCAGACATTGAACTTGCTAGCACCTTGATTTTGGACTTTCCAGCCTCGAGAACTGTCAGAAATTCTTATTGTTTATAAATTACCCACTCTCTGGTAATTTATTTTGTTACAACACAGACGGACTAAGAAGAGGTTAGATGATTAAATGGCTCAGTGACACTACTTAGTATTGGGGATATTTCTATCTCGCTATGCCGCCTTGGGTGTTGGCTTTGTCCTCAGCCTGGTTATAATCTGTCTGCTGCAGTTTCAGAGACTATACCCAAACACAAAATGCCCTGTGGAAAAAGAAGTCTGTCTGTCCTTTAGTCTCTATCATAGAAGTGAAGACACGATTCTCAGAAGTCTCCCATCAAGTTTCTTCTTATATCTTATTAGCTATATTAAGGATATATACATGCATGTGTACACACAACACACAAACATCCTTGAATCTATCATTGGGAAAATTGAGAAAGGGGGAAGGAATTACTATACTTGGCATAAGCTAATTATTTAAGATTTTACAGATATTGAGAGTCAACCAAGATGTCAACTACAGACATCAATCTAAGTTGAAGAAACAAATATAAAATTATGAATGTGAAGGAGTCCCACACCATGTTTTCAAACTTTTACTAGGGAAATGCAATGTCTAGAAATATTTTCCTAAGGAAGCTTAAGCAAAGATCAAGAAAATGAGTAGGGTTTGAATGAGTAAGGAGTGGGCAGAAGAGCATTTCAGACAGAGAGAAGAGCACGAGAAAAATGCCCTGTGGCTGGAAAAAAACTGAGAAAATGAAGAACTTAAAAGTGTGGTGGCCTGGATCTGAGAGAGAAAAGAGGGGTCTTCACTCTTAGATGAAGCTGAGAAAACCTGGAATGTCTTTGTGAGGAATTTTGTATTTTTTCCTAAGAACACTGGAGAATCATAGAAATATCACTTCTACTGTGAGTGGGACCCAGTATGAATAAGGGGTGAAAAGTTAAGAATTTGTCCAAGTGAAGGATAATGATACTTTGACTTAGGTATTGGTAGTGATATGACATCTGTTGAGAAGGAAAACTTGACAAGGCTTGAGATGGATTGGCCATGGTTTGGGGGAGTGTTTCAGGGAGCAAGGAAATAGGTGCTGCTGACAGTGACTTCTGGGTATCGGGCTTGCTGAAGTAATGGTAGTCCAGGGAAGAGGTCCATGTTCAAACTGTTTGGTAAGAAGTAATAGAGTATCAGAAAAGGAATGG
>NW_007729989.1:21499-23203 GCF_000696425.1 Galeopterus variegatus
TGGGAATGTTTTCCCTCAGCTGAGAAAGCATAACACAAGCAGCTCATCACATTCCTCAGGATGAATGAATGTGGGTGAATAATCACTGTTGGTCTATATGAAACCGTTAAATGCCCAGACAGAAGCTGTTTCCGTGCAAAGCACTGGACCTTATGATTAAGTCTGGAAGCCATGTGGAGGGGGTGAAATGGGCTACCCTGAGGTACCCTCAACCTTCCTAGTAGGGCACATAGCATTTACTCTTTAGGCAGATTCTTCCACTAGCAAACTGTTGGAAGGCAAAAAAGTAACATATATTAAGCTTTCGATATACTTTGAAAGCATAAATTCCCCAGATATTTAAGGGTACTTCAAAAAGGTCATGGATAAATAGAATTAAAAGATAATATGAATCATTCCATGAATTTTTGAAGATGCCTTATAGCATAAAGATTTTTCACTATCTATTTATTTAAGATTTCTATCAATAATCATATCTTGAAGAAGGAAAAAAAANTTTCACTATCTATTTATTTAAGATTTCTATCAATAATCATATCTTGAAGAAGGAAAAAAAAGTTTCATATATTAATTCTAATCTGTGTGACTACAAATGTTCTTCTTAACCATGAACAGTGTTTAATTGGTCTAATCCATCCTTTTAAAAAAGAGTAAAAATGTGTTCTCTTGTTCAGACACTAAATGTCATTCACTCAATATATTGTTAAACATCAAATGGCATCTAATCCATCCATTCATCTGTTTTTCACATTTCCTCATTTCATCTTAAATCTCCTCTTTGCATCCTACAGCTTTACACATATGTCTTACCTCTCTAACTGGTTATTCCACAATGTAGCTAACATTCAAAATAGCACAAGTACTCAACATAAAAGTAACTTGTAATCCCTGCTCTGTGGGAACTGGTACTTAGAGTTCCCATTAACACAGTGGGAAGTGATACACTTAACTCTACACCAATTCAAATGAAAGAAGATATGCAGTATGCACAGAAGTCTACTCATATCAGATATCATTTTTGAGCTTTTAGAATTGGCTGCTTTTTAAATGATATCTTTTGACAGAATAGAAACTACTGCTGTGAAATATATTCTATTATGTGTTCATATTTTGTTAGTTGTATTATGAAACATGAATTTTACATAGTAAAGACATGACCAAGAGTTTATTTCCTTCTTCCTATAGTAGAAACAATTGTGTAAATTTAAATAATCAGCAAGTTGATTGTTCAAATAGTGATAGCAGAAATACACTTACATACACATACAAGTACTCTCATTTGAAGTAATAAATGATAGCGATTAGTATTTTTATTACCAATACTCTCATTCATTGCTTCAGCCATTCAGTTGCACAGATATTGTTAGCATTAAAATTAATATTAACAATGACCCCATTGTTCCATTGTAAGAAATCAGGAAAAGAAAGAAAATAAACTCACGTTTATTGATGAGCTATTATTTATCAGACACCACAAAAGGTGTTTTAAAGTACTTTAATATTCACAACAATTTCAATATAATCCACCTGTTTTCTGATACATCCATATATATATATATACACACACACACACACACACACACACGCACACACATACACACACACACACACGTTTTTTTCTTACTGTTTCACAATGTATACTGGTACAAAGAGTGGGATATATGCTATAATGTGAAAGAAAACCCTCAAGAAATCCCCCACCAC
>NW_007729989.1:24789-33559 GCF_000696425.1 Galeopterus variegatus
CCTGTTCAGCTCCTTTGCCCATTTTTTAATTGGGTTACTCGTTTTTATGCTGTAAAGTTGTTTGAGTTCCTTGTATATTCTGGATATTAATGATACATCCGTATTTGAATAAAGTTTTGGCACATATTAATTTGGCAGGGAGCATCATCCCATTACTGTGACCTAGACATTTTTGCTACATAATTGAAGCTGCTTTTGTGAAAATGAACATATTGCTGGCTGGTGGTATATACCATTCTTTAAATAAGTAAAAATAAATAGCAAAAACGATGAAATACTGACTACATACTATCTCACAAAGGTTCATATTCAGATAGCATGTTTTCTTCTTGGGAGGCAGTTAGGTAAAGGGGCAAAGTTAATAACTATAGAGACTTCCAGTTTTGACTTAGTGATGTATGTGTGCATGGTTATTTGGGCAAGATATGCTGCATGCACATACAGACTATTTATGCTAATGATTTGTGGTAGAGAAGACAAAACAAATTATTCTGATATATTTTTCAGGAAAATGAATTTCCTATATTTCAAGCAGATGGTCTTCCCTGTTGTGATTAGTGTTAAGAGATTTTCTCTTTTCTAAATTCATTGAGCCTTTCCATTTAAGTATACAGAGAATAATCTACAACATTTAGGAAGAATTTTTATTATCATTATTATTATTTTTTAGAACATAGATAACAAGATCACATAAATCAGACTGAGCTAAGAGTGGGACAGAAATCTCTTTCATTAGGAAGGGTCATGATCCTCACTTATGACAGTGGTAAATAAATACTATCTGCCAAATAAATAATACCTACCTTAATCTCTTTTAATTTGACATCTAGATTCTATATGCAATGACAATGCAAGAAATTAATATACGTGTGGTTTTCAAAAAAAGCCTGGATTTGGTGAACTTTTTGCAGGGGGTTAGTGACAGCATTGTACTTTTATTGACGTGTAATAATTTATATTTTCTAATTACTTATGTTTTCCAATAAATAGAAGTTTGCTTTAACTGCCCAGCAAGTGTCTGAATCTGACTGTTTGTTTTGTGGTATAAATGATTCCCTGACTGTTTTTCTATTGTAGAATAATGTTCCCTGCTAATTTTAGATAATTGTTTTTATGCTTTGCTCTGTTTAGTGTCATCAACACAGACAGGAGAAGATGCACTTATAATACACAGATGACAACTTGGAAGGTTTGATAAAAGTGAGGCATGGATTTGATCTTAGAACCATCTTTTCCTCGCCTTCTCTTCTAAGTTAAAGGGGGGTGGGGTATCAAAAAAATGAGCAAGCATCTTCTTTGGTAATTGGTAAAGATAAATTTCTTGCCTTTGCTGTCTAAAACTGGTGGCAACCACCACTCAATCCCCACAAAGGGGAGCTCATCACTCAGCCACCTTCAGTATCTGTGAGCCCTGTAATGGACCTGGCCACTGCTCTGGCTGACCTTTTCCTGGTGCACCTGCCCTGATGCATGTGCCTTCTCATATGCTTCGCTATGGCAATCCCAGAAAGACCATAGCCCCCAATCCCAGCCTCTTCCTAGAGTCACTCTCAGGTCCATGGGCACGCATGGGAGTGATCTTCCTGACTTTCCAGGAACTGAAAATAAAGGGAGGCAGCAGCTTAACCTCTCCTCGCTAGAAGTGCTTTATGTTTTCAGGTCTCACCCATTCTCATCTCTCCTGTGCTTTTGCTATGTGAGGAGACAAGACCACTGCCTAATCAAACATCCACTGTGACAGAGAATGTGGTTTTCTCCTCCTTATAAGCCCTCAGCATAGTTTTGAGTGTTTCTCTTAAAGCATCTGCTTCTTATGCTTCAAGTTCAGAGGGGAAGCAACCCATTCCTTTCTTCAAAAGACATTTTCCTCTCTCCTATACCCACTCCTGTCTACTGGCTTATCAGTGGAGACAGGGATAGGGAGTTTGCTGGTGGTATCTGTTAGAGCCAGTCCTCTGATCTGTCATTTCTCAGTAAGTCTTGTATAAAGTAGGCTGTCCCTCACGGCTACTGGTTCTTAGAACTTAAAAATAAAGTATTTTCTTTTTGCTTTAATTACTTAGCAATACGCCTTAGCTACAAATCTGAAAATCCCCCAAATTCCAATCAACATCCTATTATATAAGTATAATAATAAAAATTCAAAGTAAGTTTTTCTGAATTTGGAGGAAGTCACACTTCCTATTAGAGGAATTAAAAAAGCAGTCCTGGAATAAAGGAAATGACATTAAAAGTGGTTCATCGTAGTGATATATAGTTAAAGTTAAATAGATAAATTAACAAATATATATAGTTAAATAAATTTAAATTAATACATATATACACATGCACACACACACACATACAAACACATGAGGGTACTTGAAAAAGTTCATGGAAAATTCTTTTCCATGAACTTCTTGAAGTACCTTTGAACACATATACTTATATATGTAAATCAAGTGTTTTATATATATACACACACAATATATGTGTTTTTATAGGAATAAAGGTTACATATTTTGGGGGTTCAATGTTGACATATGTTGATCAAATCAATATTACTTCCATATATATTGTTACGAATCGTTCTTATTCTTTATGCCCCTTGTCCAATCTCTCCCCAGCCCCCTGTCCTTCTCCCCTCTCCCCTCGGATAAACCTAGATTTCTTCTCTCCTTCTGATAGAGTAATAGTGTAGGGAAAATATAGGAAAATGGTCAGGGTCCCTCAGATGTTCAGAATCTTGCCGAGCATTTGCTGTAAATATCCACGTGCGCCCAAGTGTTCCTTGGTTACTATACAATGTAATTGTGTGTGGGCACCCAGGTGCCCTGGGTTATGGACCTAAGTATAAAGGACTAACAACTCTGATACACGGCGCTTCTCGGGACACTCCATGAGGCCACTGGGTGGCTGATCCTAGCTCTGAATAAAGCCTATTAATTTTTTACCCACGGCTCCCAGGATCTTTTCTTATCACATAGCTTGTGGACCTGTGTGTGAAGGATTTGTGAACCAGTCTACAATGAACCCTAGCCCTAGCAATACAAATGGTTACTTTGTTGACTTGTTGCCTAGATGATCTGTCCAATGCTGAGAGGTGTGTTCAGGTCCCCCAGTATTATGGTGGAACATATGCTTCTTCTGTCTCTCTAGAATTGGCTTAGTGAAGAGAGACATCCTCTTCTTTTCTTTGGTTTCTGATGGTGATTCTCCTTGTGTCAATGTACTCCAGTGGCTGGCAGACCATCTGCACGGTGGTTGTGGCATCTAGCCACTTTCACAGCAGCCATGGTTATTATGGTGGCTGTGCTGGGCCATCCACATGGAGGTGATGTTTTTGGCATGCTCCTTACCTAGTTGCTGGTGGCTCCTGGCTCCATACCTCAGGATCCCAGGGTAGGCCCCAATGGGTACTGTTTTTTTTTTTTTCAGTTCTATGTTGGATTATTTACTATTCCCATTACTTAAACTCTGCACTGGAACTAATTTGTTGTCCTTCGCTTATTTCTAAAGTGGGGGAACTTCCTGTGGGGACCAGCACTTGAGCCCTGTGGTTGAGCTAAATTGCTGCTCTGCTGCTGATTCCCTAGGGAATGCTTTTTGTGCAGCTCAGGTTTTAATAGTTGACTTTATAGGTACTTCTGGATTTAATGGAATTTGCTGCACCTGGGTTGTGCAGAAACACTGGTCTGGGCCTGAGTCTTTTCATCAAACTGCCCCTCCATGCAATTCTATATTCCTGACCAGTCTCCTCCAAGTGGTCCTGTACTGAATGGGAGGCAGATCAGCTGTCCTTGTTGTGCCCCAGTGTTCCCCTGGTGTGCCCGTCTCCCCCACTGCCTGTGCTCCAAACACTTCCCATGGGATGGGCCGTGCTCCAGTCCCTTGCAATGACTCACTGGCCTCTGAGTCACTCCTTTATTCATTTGTGTGGCTCCTCAGTCCTATGTGGGTCCACAGGAACTCTATTAGTGGTCTTGCTGTCCTGGGCCCCACCAAGGCCCTCTTCTCCTCTGCTGCCTCCAAGAAACTCCATCTGAAGGGCACAGCTGCAGCTTTTGCCAGCTCCTCCAGGAGCTGGAGATGTGCTCAGCATCTCCAGCCTAGAAACGGCCGGGATTCAAAACCATCGGAGCAGTTTTTTCTTTCTCTCATCATGGCTTCTTCCACTTTCATGTACTCTGTCAGTCTCTCCTCCTCTTCCCCTGAGCTCTAGTGGTTCCAGCTTGGCTATCATTGCTTTATAATAGTTGATTTGTGGGAGAGAGTGACACTGGGGACTGTCTATTCCACCATCTACAGAGGCCAGGTTTCTGAAGCTGTTCGACATCACATCTCTGTAGAGATTTCCTTGGGAAGAATATAGCAAAGGCCACTCCTCCTCACAACCACATTTTCAATGACCACTAAATCCATTTTCCAGCTTCTGGGGCATCCCTGCATACTTCCTGTGGATCTTCTAGTACTTGCAGGTAACAGGGTGACAGAGGCTGCAGGGGAGCTATGTGGACCTCCCAGAGCAGAGGACATGGAGCTGTGGAGAGGGAGGGAGCTTGCCATGCTTACTTTTCAGAGAGAAACTCCATCGGGTAGATTCAAAATGATCCGTTTAACTGTATTTCTCATTACATCAGCAAAGTAATAAATTATTAACATTAATGGCAAATAAATTGAATACAAATAAATAGGGTAGAGGAATGGACTAAGAATCTACAACAAGCTTTGGCATTCCTTCTGCAAAGGAGAATTTAGTTTTCCTTGAATTCTGGAAATCTCTGAGTCTGTCTTATAGTATTCCTAAAATATCCAGAAATTCTTATTAAGTTAATTGTAATCATCCCCTTCATCATAAGTGGTTCAACTTATGACTTTTTGACTTCACTGTGGTGCAAGTGATACACGTTCAGTAGGATCTCTACTTAGAGTACCATTCTGTCTTTCACTTTCAATACAGTTTTCAATAAATTACATGAGATATTCAACACTTTATTATGAAACAGGATTTGTGTTAGACGATTTTGCCAAACTATAGCTAATGTAAGTGTTCTCAGCATGTTTAAAGTCAGCTAGGCTAAGCTACGATGTTTGGAAGGTTAAGTGTATTAAATGCATTTTCAGCTTACAATATTTTCAACTTACCATGGGTTTATCAGGACATTACTCCATAGTAAGTCAAGGAGCATCTGTACTTAACATTGACAATTTTATGTCATTTAACTTGCTACCCCGTTGATTCCTCTATCTCTTTTTACCCAGCATCAATACGGTTATGATTTTCTGGTGAGAAAATCAAATTTGGCGTAACAATGGCTGAATTTGTGTCCATATGGATAGTTAATTTGGGGCGAGGCATTTCATCTTTCCTCTCAAAATCTATTAGCATCTTAACAAAGGAAATTGTAGTCCCTACTTCACAGAAGCTTGTTTCAATTTTAAATGAAATATCTTATGTAAAGTAGTTACGTATTGTAAACACTTGGTTTTGATGAGTTTGACGAGTTTTAAACATACATGACTCCATGTGAAAATTTTAAGATAAATTACCTTTTTCTGTAAAGTAGTTACGTATTGTAAACACTTGGTTTTGATGAGTTTGACGAGTTTTAAACATACACGACTCCATGTGAAAATTTTAAGATAAATTACCTTTTTCCCATTTCTTTCTCCTTCTTTCATTTTTATCCTTCCTTCCCTTTTTTCCTTTCTTCCTTTCTCTTTTCTTTCTTTTTATTTTTTCAGTTTTTTGTTTGCTTTTTAATCAAATCATCCAGCTGTAAATGCCAGTGCAGGTTTCAATGTTTGAAGCCATTTGAGATAAATTCTTCCCCAGTAGTTCTGAAATATAAATGTGCATGTATGTAAATGGCTTTTCTTTATTATAAGTACATTAAACCCTCTGACTTGTTAGGCACTATTCTGGATGCTGAGAAACAGCAGGGTATAAAATCAGAGCCATAGCTTTTAGTCTGCTTTGCAAGTGTCATTATAAAACTAGTTATTAGTATCAGCACCCTACCCATACTGAAGCACTGTACTACCACATGTAGGTATTTTCTGAGTTATATGGAAGAAAATGAAAAATCCAAGTATTCTCACTGGCTGGGGAGGAGACAGTCTAGAAACATCATTGATGCTTTCTCATTTTAATTTTCGACTGTGGGTGGGTAAACTATGGCTTATAGGCCTAATCCAGCTCTCTGTCTGTTTTTGCAAGGTCCCATTGGAATAGAGCCACACTCATTCACTTACCCTTTGTCTATGGCTGCTTATTAGCGGCAAAGGCAGAACTGAGTAGCTGCAGTAAAACTTTATGGCTTGCAAAGCCAAAAATATTTACTGTCTAGCCCTTTACAGATAGTCTGTTGACCGCTGTTTTAGAGAAAAATTGTTCCACCAGTGTCCATCGGAGTGCTAGTTCTCAAAACAAGCCAGAGACATGTTATAATTGGCTCCATTCTCTCTACAATGAACTACTCTTTTTCGCTTTCAATAGAACTTACCCTCCGGTGGCATAAGAAGAAACTTCTGCAAATGGCCTTAATAATCCTTTGTCTCTCTGAGAAACTGTCGCCTGAACCATTTACACAATCTGGAGAGATTTCCTGTCATCACACAAAATGGTGACTACCTCAGACTGAACACTTATGTTTTTCAGTTTCTCTTGGTTTTTCCTATTAATTTTTTTTTTCTCTTCCCTTCCCACTCCTCCCCTTCCTTCCTCCCCCTGCACCCCCACCCCCACAACCCACCCCCCCACCCCTGCTAAAAAAATACAGAAAGGCAATATTTGGTCAGAAAATCACTTTTCTCTAATTCAGAGGAGCTGGTGTGGGGGTGGGGGTGGGGGTCTACCAGGAGGCTGGAACTGCCTATGGTTAAACACTGACAGAGCTCCCTTGCAGCCGCTGGTGCTGCGATGCCATGGCCTACTCCTAGCTGCTCTGACAGCTGGGTATTCACATTGGAGCAGTGCCTTGGACGCAGGCTACCAGGCTTCTCATGTTCTTCCTGAGATCTGAGAACTTGTGCTTCTACCACCCCCATCCACTTCCATACTTTCCAGTCTTGTGTGTCCTGTCAGCAGTATATAACCTGCTGTGACCTGGCTCTAACTTTAGAGGGAGATACAATAGAGCAGAAAGAATGCTGGACAAGTACTGGGTAAAGGCAGAGCCAAACACTACTTCTTGCACTTTAGCAGCTCAGTGACTTCAAATAGTTTGACTTACCTCTCTAGGCCTAAAAGTCATCACTATGAATTTAAGAGTCATTTAACAAAAGTGGTTATATATTTTTTGGCCCCATTCATCAGAAGGCACGAGGCAAGTATTTATCTTTTTTCCTTGCAACAGTTCTTGAATACTGTGTTGACCAAAGTTTAGAGAAAAGGAAAAATAATTAGTAATCCAAGGCCAAAATGCTAGTAACCAACAGATAAATCTCAGCTCCATATGACTTAAAAGCCCTACTTTTTCCCATGAATCTATTCCGCCAATCTTTAACAACTGACCCTAAAGAAACATGGCTAGAGTTCTGAAACCGCTGAAAGATCCCCAGATCTGGTTCTCTGCTAGTACTGACTAGATTCCACTGAAACATGTTTGAGAAAGTAAGTAAACTGAGCTTTTCAACTCTGGATTAGGTCTCAGTAAGCTGAGATTTGACAGGTGCAATAGTTGCTGTAGTTAAAAACACTACCTACTAGAATAAAGACTAATAGAAATGATCAAACAGCAGAGGAGAGGGAAGTAACAAAGTTAACAGTGTAATTAAAAAAATAAGTTGTAAGATGATGGCAATTAACTAAGACTTGCTTAATCCAGTACTAAGAGTATTTCCATTTGCTACATAGCCATAGTGAGATAAGGGCACAAATTGCTACTTGATTAATGACCCCCATATCTTTGGTTGATCCATTTCTGATTTGCTCCAATCATCAGTCCTTTTCAGGAAGATGTTTTCTCACAGAGGCTGAGATTTTTGAGATTCCAGACCCACAAAACTAGCTCATACTTTACTTCCATTTTGAACTTTCACTTACATGNTAGTAGACACTGGAAAAGGACACATTGGATATCCTCCATGCTTCCAAAGAGAAAGAAGTCTAACAAGGGATTGGAAAAGTGAAAACATCATTTCAAGATAATGTTCAGGGCTGGCCTGGTGGCACACTCGGTAGAGTGCAGCGCTTGGGAGCGTGGTGGCGCTCCCGCCGAGGGTTTGGATCCCATATAGAGACCGGTCTGCTCACTGTTTGAGCGTGGTGCGGGCGCAACACCGAGGGTTGCGATCCCATTACCGGTCACAGAAAAAAACAAAAAGGAAAAAAAAAAAAAGATAATGTTCAGGTGTTACTGAAGTGGAAAACGGTAGAAATTTGAGAAGTGACTAACTCCTAGTTCTAAAACATCCTAGTGTGCAACATTGAAAGAACCACCCAGTTTCTGATAAGCCTCTGTTTCTTGATTGACACAATAAAGGTGCCAATAATAAAAAATACAAATAAAGTCTTCCCTCTTATATGATTATTATATTAAATGTTATGTGAAAGTTGGTAAATTATGAAAGGCAACATATATGCAAGTGATAATATTTATAAATATCTTTCTTCTTTAGAGAAACGATAAGGTCTCTCACCCTCATTCAGTATGCTTGACTGGATGCCTAAGCTAACCTCCCTTAACCCACTGTCGGGCCTCCTTGAGCCAGAGGCCGACAAAACCAAGCGGGAAGAGACCCCGGTCCAGCCGGGGATCCCTTGTGGGGCTGAGCGGGATGATGAGTG
>NW_007729989.1:35299-35959 GCF_000696425.1 Galeopterus variegatus
TTAATATGTTTCACCAGTACCAGAACAAGTGGTGTGAACTTTTTTTCTTAGATCCCAGCAATTTCCAAATCTTACTTTACATGACAGTGGGCTTCAGTAATATTCATTGAACTTGTACTAAGCTTCATAGAAAATGTAACATATGGAGTTTCCAGTCAAGATAGCAGAATAGAGAGTCTCCAGCATCACTCTCTCCCACAAATCAACCAATTTACAACTAAAAAAAGCAACAACGGCCAAGCTGCAGCCAATAGAGCTCAGGGGAAGAGGAGGAGAGACCTATGGAGTGCATGAAGGTGGGAGAAGTCACAATGAGAGAAAGAGAGAATTGCTCTGACCATTTCATGCTGTGGCCACTTTAAGGCTGGAGCTGCAGAGCTCATGGAGCAGGAGCTGGCAAAAGATACAGCTGTGCCCTTCAGATGAAGTTGCTTGGAGGCGGCAGGGGAAAAGAGGGACTTGGTGGCCTCCAGGCCAGAAATACCACTAATAGGGTTCCTGTGGACCCACATAGGACCAAGGAGCCACAACAAATGAAAAAAAGGAGCCACCCAGAGGCTGGTGAGTCATTGCAAGGGACTGGAGCACAGCCCATCCCATGGGAGGTGTTTACAGCATGGGCAGTGGGGGAGATGGGCCCACCAGGGGAACACTGGAGAA
>NW_007729989.1:37145-38671 GCF_000696425.1 Galeopterus variegatus
TGGGAGGTGTTTACAGCATGGGCAGTGGGGGAGATGGGCCCACCAGGGGAACACTGGAGAATAGCAAGGACAGCTAACCAGCACCCAATCAGCAAAGGACTACTCAGAGGAGACTAGTCAGGAATGCAGAATTGCATGGGGTGCGGATTGATGAAAAGACTCAGGCTCAGAGTTTCTACACAGCCCAGGTGCACTGGGTCTCTGGAGAGCCAGAAGTACCTATAAAGTCAACCATTAAGACCTGAGCTGCACAAAAAGCCTTCCCTAGGAATCAGCAGCAAAGCAGCAATTTAGCTTAACTACAGAACACAAGTACTGGTCCACACTGGAAGTACCCCTATTTTAGAAGTAAGCAAAGGACAAAAAATTAGTACTGGCCCAGGCATACTGCTAGTGCCTCAGGCCCACCTGGGGACCTGAGCCATGGATCCAGGGACTGGACTCCCCTCCCCCCCCAACCAGGCACAACGCCAGTGCATCAAGGCCCACCCAGCATCCTGAGGTATGGATCTGGGGCCAGACACCCCCACAACTGAGCACACCAGCAGCACCAAGGATCATGCCAAAAACATCACCTCCAAATGGGTGGCCCACCACAGCGACCACAATAACCACTGCTGCAGTGAAAGTGGCTGGATGCTACAACCACCATGCAGATGGTCTGCCAGCCACTGGAGTGCATTGACACAAGGAGAGTCACCAGCAGAGACCAAAGAAAAGAAGAGGATGTCTCTCTCCACAAAGCCAATTCCAGAGTGACAGAATAAGCATCTGCTCTATGATAATATTGGGGGACCTGTACATACCTCTCAGCATTGGACAGATCATCTAGGCAACAAATCAACAGAGTAACCATTACTCTTTCAGAAGGAGAGAGGAAATCCAGGGTAATTATGGGGGAGGGGGGAGGGAGAGAGGGATAGGGAGAGATTGGACAAGGGTCATAAAGAATAAGTACGATTTGTAACAATATATATGCTAGTAATGTTGATTTGATCAACATGTGTCAATGTTGAACCCCCAAAATATGTATAATCAATTATGATTCAATAAAAATTTTAAAAATATTCAGCATATCAGAAATTCAGTGATAAATTAGCTGGAGGTTTTGTCGAAAAATATTTTAGTACATTTTTTGCTCTTGAGATACAGCAGTGTTTTATTTCTACAGTATGTAAATGAAACAAAACAATAAGAAGGAAAAGGAAGAAACTTTAATCTTCTGTATATTAATAAAGGGCTCATCTTGTCTGTACTAGTAGAAATATATCCGGCATGACATTTTCCATAAAAAAGTGTCTAGTTCTGAAATTACCACTTGATTGCATGGTATATGTGTCTTCTTGTGAAAAAAAAAATATGAAAAGCAGAAAATAAATCTATTTATCTTGGTAGTCAGAACCATGAATTTTATGTTTAATGAGTGTGAAACAGGTAGCATTGCTATTGAATACAGCTGATCTGTGGTCTAATTTGAAAACATTTTTGTCTTCTATCCTATAAACAAGTAGTATCAAATTACTTCG
>NW_007729989.1:39134-40569 GCF_000696425.1 Galeopterus variegatus
ACCATGAATTTTATGTTTAATGAGTGTGAAACAGGTAGCATTGCTATTGAATACAGCTGATCTGTGGTCTAATTTGAAAACATTTTTGTCTTCTATCCTATAAACAAGTAGTATCAAATTACTTCGTTTTCTAATACTTTCTATGTAGATTTTCATGTTTTGAGACACTTTTTGAGTAGAAGATTTTAGAACCCTTTAGGAGGAACACATTGTAAAAATAAAACAAATCGAAGTAAATGGTAAGGTGTTGTCCAAAATACCATCAGTAGCACAGGCAGCACTTTGGTCACATCATCACCATCCACATGGAGCTGCCTGCTGAGCGTGCTCAGCATGGAAGAGGCACCAGTCCAGGCATGCTCTGCTTCACACTCTAACTAAATGTATTAAAAAGTGAATGCCTCTTAAAGCAGATTGAACCTTATAGTCTTCTTTTCAAAGGATTAAAAAATGTGTTAAGGAAGGGTAATGCCTGCCTGGGATTTATGATTATTACTCGTAGGCTTTATTGTTCATCCTGCTCTCACACTGAGCATCTGCATCACAACCACAGGGGAGCATCCAAAGGCAAGCTCATCACTTAAAGTTGTTTTGATAATAATTCATCCCGGAGTCTGACTCCACTGTTCTGCATGTATTACATAGAACTTCTATGGAACATCAAGCATATTTATTGATAGCAGAAAATTGTGTCTTTATGAGTGTTTCTGTAATGAAATAGGATGAGGGCTTTGGAAAGTCACTGGCAGTTTCAGTTCATGCAGCACTCTTCAGGAAGAGAAAAATGGGAATGTTTTTATGAACATGAAATAAAACTCTAAAAATAGATGAGATGTTCTCCTAATATCCACTGTTTGATAATATATCGTCATATTGTCCTCTGTGAATGAAGAGGGCAAAGCAGATTCTTTCTTGTTGCCAAAAATGCTCATGGTTAGAAGAACTGAGGATTATTCACCTCCTGCTTAGTATTCGCACAGCCTGGCCAGTGAGCACTCTCACAAGTATTAAGACCCCTCTGTGGCAGCTAATGAAGAGGACTCATTACTGGTTTAGTAAGAGGGTCATCTCCCACTCCATCCCAATCCCTGCCCTTCACAGACCTTTCACACGGGGAACTGATAAGATAACTCTGCATCTCTGGAGCACTGGCTTGCAGTCAAGGCTACTACCTGGTTGGCCATGTACCACATCATCTCACTGCCTACTAATGCCTTGCTCCTCTTTTCCTTTCTCTTTTAATTTGCATTTAGAAGAGCTAGCAACTTCACTTGGCAAAGCTAACTGCTGAGGTAGCTAACGATAAAGCACTATGTCATTACTCGAATCTCAAAAATTAGAAGGAAATAAAAAGCTAACATATATTATGTTTTTTTCTGGATAAGAACCTTTTTTTTTTTTTTTTTTTTTTTTTTTTTTTTTTTTTTTTTTTTTC
>NW_007729989.1:42024-49595 GCF_000696425.1 Galeopterus variegatus
ATCGGGTTTCATGGTTTAGATAGGATCAGTGTTAAAAACAATTTATATTGACATGGATATAAAAAACTTCAAGACTAAAAATTTTTTAATTCAAATAACATATGATGTTTGAAACCTCTTCTCTATACTTCCTATGTTATTGAGGATTTTGTTCTATCATTTATTTCTTTTCTCCTATATCTTAAATGTCTGAGTCACAAAATGTCCCAACTTCATTTCAACATTTTCAAGTCTCTCATCTTAAAGCAAACACCCAAAAATACCTCCTAGACCCTTTACTGCTGTCATAGTCAAGCATCTTGAAGGAGCTGCTCTACTCAAAATTTGTATTTCCTCACTTTTGGTGCATTCGCCTTGCCACAATCTGATTCACCCCCGCCATTCCACACTTTCTCTTAACCAATGACTCCTACATTGCTAATGCGAAAGCACACATTCTTCATTTTCTTTCTAAAGTTTTCTCAGTGGTATGTCATTTCAGAAACATTCTTCTTGCTTTGCATCCAGGATACTGCATTCTCCCACTTTTTCCTATTCCTTCGAGCATTTAGTCTCAATTCTCTTTAGAGGTTTCTCTTCCTCTGTTTCTGCCTCACATGGCTGTTTCCCACTAGGACCTTCTTCGACCCTCTTCACTTTTCTTTCTACACATTCCCTTTGGGTGATCCCATTTATATTCATGACTTCAAGGATCACCTGGAAAGTTACATTATAGACTTTCAAATCTATATCTGCCACCTAAAATTCTCTCCAGAGTTTCAGAAGTGTATGTGCAATACCTACTTGATATTTCCATTTGAATGTCCTATAGTTATCCTATGATAAACATATTCTAAAGAAAACTCATCATCTTATTCTTTCACATCTTCTTTCTACTATTTCCTCTCTTTAGCAACACAGTTTCCAAAGTTTAAGATACTTTCCTTCCCATCCTCTCCACACCAACATCCCTTGATTCCACCTTCCTAATAGCTCTTCCATCTGTTCTGTCCTCTGCAGTGTCACCACCAGTTTGTGCTCTCAGTCCCAATCTCCCATGGATGACCTGGCAAAGCTAATTGCCAATGTAGCTAATAGTAAAGCACTATACCATTGCTTGAAGTTTTAATTCATAGTTATAGGGTAAATAATAATAATGATGATGATGATAATAATAATAATAATAATAATAATAATAATAATAAACTGTTGGTTACAGGTTATTAGTCTGGGTTATTAATAGTCTGTAATGACTGGAGTAATCCCCTGATTTTACTAAATCTCAACTTAAAATTGTAGTAGTACTACTATCGTCTTTGTAGGGTTAGTGGGATGATGAAGAGAGATGACACACATTAAAAGCCTATCACAGAGTAGGTATGTGATATTAGCTTTTCTTTTTATTAAGAAATGCTCACTCTGCTTCCAGTTTCACCCTCCCTCATCTATTCTCCAATGTGCAGACAGAATCATATTTCTAAAACAGTCAAGATTGCGATACTCCTTTCTAATATTTATGAAAATACCTAAACATCCTACCAAGGCCTAGAAAGAACTCTTACCATCCAAATCTCATAACACTAGCCCTATCCTACCCCACCCTTCAGTGCTGTGCTCTGGTTTTATTGGAATACTTATTGTATTCCCAAAGTGCCGAAGCAACATCCTCCTGCAATTTCCCTCCACCAGCCTCTATCAGGAAAACTTAACACCTATTCACTTTAAAGGAGCAATGCTTAAAGTCTGTTGTGTATCACATTGAATTGTGCATTGGAAGCTGAAAGGCAATAAATCGATAAGTGACACAGCATATATGCTTAACAAATGTAGAGATAATCTAGAGATTGCAACACCATGAAAATGTGTTCAAATATTCTGTTCTGCTCCATAGCTCTTTCAGTTCTAAGATTTTTGATATAAAAAATTGGTTTATATAGGTATAAGGTAACTTTAGTTCATAATTTAAATATGAATATCCATTAGCATTTCGAAAGCTATGCATATGCTGCAAAATAATTTGATGAATTACAAAATAGGACATCAAAGAGATGCTATGGTCTATTGAATTAAAAATCCAGTTTTTGAAAACTGCCTAAACATAATTTACCTATCCAATGTCAGTTAAAAATTTGCACAATAGGTCATAATGACTTCTAAAAGTCTCATGTAAATAATGACCCATTTAATATGTTTTGCAAAGAAATATATTTTAAACAGTCTTTTATATTGCTTTAATATATTGTTGGAAAGGGCTCATTTTTTTTCTCCATTACATAAAAATGCTTCTCAGAGAAAATAATAAAAGAAAAATTATTATGCTGAGCATGATGCCATGGGAAATGTTATAATCCTTGCAAATGTAAAATTAGTTGAACTGCTGAGAATTGCTGTATTATGGCAAAGTGATACGATATTAGAATGTATCACACTGGTTATCGGATCAGCATTGATTAACAAAGATCTACAGTTAACCCCTTTGTAATCTCTGGCAACCAACCATAATTTCTCACTCCTCCAATTTTTCTGTCTTTAATATACATATATACATATATATATATATATATATATATTTACCAACAATTGATTATATATCACATTCTAGACACTGTGCTGAGTACCTTGTCTTTTCATTACACTCTTTATTATAGCAGCACATGAAGAAGGTATTATTACCGTCCTTCTCCAGATGAGGCGACTGAGAAGAATTGTTGAGTTGCCTATTCAAGTGTATCATCTCAAAAGCAGGAGGACTGGGATTTCCAGAGTCATCTGTCTGTCTCCAAAGCACGCACTGATTTCAGGCATGTTTGTAACTCTAGGTCAAAGTACAGATTTACACCTTTTTATTGGAAGTCTATAGTCCATAGCACTGCTCCTCAATCTTTCACGTACACACAAATCACCTAAGAATCTTCATAAAATGCTGGCTCTAGTTTAGTAGTTCCAGGGTGAGCCTGAGATTCCAATAAGATCCCATTTGGTCCCCATCCTACTAGTCTGTGACCCGTACTTAGTGGAAAAAGGGATAAGAGAAAAATGTAGTTGGAAAAGACCAAGATATTTGTGGGATCCAAACAAGTTTAAGATTTCAACTCTTCAGCCTATTTAATAGAAAAACTAAAGATATCAGTGAAGGAGACACTCTTTAATATCTGGGCTCCAAAAGAAGAAAGAGGAAAATTTAGAAGATCCTGCTGTAAATATCATGAAGTAACTCACAAGAAGGGCAAAAATGGATCAAAAATAGATGGCAAGAAGAAAAGGATGCTTATCCATCTAACATATCCAGGGACAGTGATCGTGAAGGTAATTATCATTAGAACTTAAGGCAATGCCTTTCTCAAAGTAGATGAATGTTTAAAAATGTGACAATTTAATAACTGACTGAATAAATTTTATTAGATTTAACACTAATATTATTAGTTACATTCATTATCTTTATAAATCTACTTTTAAAGATTTTAATACTTAAGTGGTTTGTGTTTGATGAATGATTCTTTTTACAGTTTTGAAAATTATTCCACATGCTTTGGGTTATGAAATTACATACATACTCTGCAGCCTTGTTATTCAAAGTGTGATCACTGAAACAGCAGCATCAGCATTATTTGAGAGCTTATCAGAAAAGCAAACCTCAGGCCCCAACACAAACCTAAATCTGTACTTTAACAATATCAACAGTGGTTTCATATGCACAGTAAAATTTGAGAAGCACTAGTTTACAGAAGGTCTGATTTTTTTAACTCTAATCAGCCATTAAAAGACCAAGGAAAATATCTCTTAGTATTGTTTCTCAAAAGTGTATTTAAGGGCCGGCCCGGTGGCGCACTGCTGCAGTGCGCTGCTTGGGAGCGTGGCGGCGCTCCCGCCGAGGGTTCGGATCCCACATACAGACCGGTTCCCGCTCACTGGCTGAGCGAGGTGCGGGCGCAACACCGAGGGTTGCGATCCCGTTGCCGGACACGAAAAAAGACAAAAAAGGAAAAAAAAAAAAAAAGTGTATTTAAACCAAATATGTTTTGTAAAAAAAATGAAATGCTGAATATGTAATCACACAGTAGTAGTGTTTTTGTTGACAGCAACGTGTTTCTGATATCAACAGGAATCAAAATAGTCCAAGCACAGACTGCCCTTGAAGAATAATTTATCTCCTTCTTCTTTATACCTTTTGGCTTTCAAATTTGTTTTTCTCCTATTTCCATTTTTTCCAAATGTTGTAATGAAAAATTGTGATAATTACTGTCGTAGGATAATTGGCTAAAGCCAACCACAGGTTATTGTCCCATCAGCATCTTGACCCTTGAGGTGGAAGGAAAGGAAGAAAAACAGAAACACAGATTATGAAAGAGGAAAACCCAGTTCCTTAATTTTGCAGTTGACTTGCTCTTTGAATTTTTGTACTCCTGCACTCTGGTCTCAGCAAAACAACAGGTGCAAATTGCAGATGGATCACATTGCAGTTGCATAGAGACACATCTGCCACTGGTTACATGAGTCTGAATTTGAAGGATGCCCAGCAGCAACAAGATTCGTGTCATGGGGAGGCAGGGCATAGGGCTTCTTTGAACAGTGAGGATACTTGCAGGCTGTGCTATTTCCATCTGAGCACTCCATCAACACCACCTTTGTCTCAGCAGCTTAAATTCTTAAATACTTTTTAAAAAGTATTTAAACGCTTAAATACTGATTTTTTTTACACTGCATCTACCCCATATCTCTCACCAAATCAATAAAAGGAAAAAAATTAAGCAAACGTATATGCAATTTTATTACATATTTTTGTATGTTTATTTACTTATTTATCTTTGTTTTTGTTTTTATCTTTATCTTTTGTTATGTGTGTGTGTGCTTGTGTGCAAAATTAGCTAACATAACAGGAATAAATTACACCCCCCAAAAATGAAAGTTTAAAATATATTACAACGGATGTGTCTTTAAAAAAAAAATTGCACTAAAAATATTTTATTTTTTGAAGGTATTGAAAGTATTTGTTAAATCTTATATATATATGTATATATGTATATACACATTATATATATATATATCAAATTATTAGGATGGATTTTGCTCTGCCAATTCAAAGTATGTGTGTGAGAGAGAACAAGCATAGTTTTAATATGTGAATGAGGCATAAATATATTGTGATATGTAGTGTAGTCCAGGAGTTAATATTCCATACTTTCAATGACTATCTCAATATTCATATTTTTACTGCTAAATAATTCTGTATCAGTCAGTAAACATATGTGTGTCATCAGACAATGGATATATGTAGGTGTCGATTAATACACAGTGGATACACAGGCACGTCTACTTTTAAAGCTCTTTGTAATGTAACTCAATACTCATTTACCTACAACTGTGTGATCTATCTGATTTTGTTATTAAACTAAATCATTTTTATATTTGCATATGACTTTTTGAAAACATGTTTAATGGCCGCATAATGTTGTACTTGTTGAAGTGCTAAGTGGGTAATTATCCTCATTTGCATCATGGCTCTTATTATGTTGAAAGAACCAATATTATAAAACTTCTCGAAGGATTCCTAACCTATCTCTACTAGGTTATACATTGCCAATTGTCAAAGTTTGGCACAACTCATCACTATGTCCATGAAAGTCACAAGCGAGCACAAATGTCTACAGAGACCAGACTGGTAACATGAATGAGTGGAGAGACTGGGAAGCTGGAGTCCACAGGCATTCGGAGAATATGTGCCACGAGTACAAGGGACAGCCAATATTCATCTTCAACTAATTATGCTAATGAGGAGTACTAGCCTAAATTTTCTGGTTTTTAATAAATTAGAAATCTATTTTTTAATGTAAAATTTTCAAATTTTTATTAATTGCTGAATTGTCCAAACATAATGCACCAGCCAACTGGATTTGGTCTTCCCACAGGCACAGTTCAAGTTTATGAAACTTGCACATTGTCACGTGTTATACTCCTCTTGACATAGGCTTTTGTTTTTGCTTTTTAAAGTAGAGTGGAGAAATGTTTCGAAGAAAGATTCAGAATTTCTAAGTATGTATATAGGCACATTCTCAGTCTGAATTGTCAGATTTATTGATGTTCAATCAGATGATTTCATTTTAAGTTCATTATTTTAAGAATATGCTGGCTTTTAAAATTATTGTCCTTTTAAAACTTTCAGTTTATAATAAATCAATGTAGGTTCATAAATGTCATGAATAATCATTATGAGACTATAGATAAATTAAGTATATGTGCACAAATCATACACTCAGTTCCCTTGCATCTTAAGCAATGTGTACTCCTAGATCTATAATCCAATTTTTAAAGAAAATGCAATGCATGACAAATGTTGAATTTGTAAAACTGGGTATAACTCCAACGTTCTAGCATTTTCAAAGTAACAGAGAAAGAATCAGAATAAAAGGAAGCTATTTTTTTTCCAAGACAAGAATAAACAGTAAAGAAAGTACTAGTGACTGTAAATGCAAGGCAGTGAATCACAGATAAGGGTAATTCTTAGGGAGTAATGTATAGAATAAATAATCTTGGGTAAGAAATCATTGAGCAAGTCAAGAACTGTCAGCCACAGCTGTCAACTGCGAATGGAAGAAATTCTGAGTAGGTGCAAAGGCAAAAACACAAATTGAAGAATCCCATGTCAGCGTGAAGCAGTGTTTGCTCATTTGAACAACCTCAAGGATGACATTTTGTTTTTCTACATTCTGTTCACCAAATACCCATGTGGGTTAAAAGTGGCGCTAATTAATCTTCTGGCAGGGATGCTCCTGGAACAAAGGACCCTGGTTATTTTATGAGAGAAGGAGGTATTTAGAGAAATAATGCTTAACTTGAGGACACACCCCACCTTAAGAAAGAAAAATGTCCCCTACTGGACAGCCTTGATTCAAAGGCAATTCAGAGTCAATCTTTCAGGAAGCTGCTATTACCACCTCTATTTTTCAAACGTGGAAATACAAAGTAAGTTGCAGAGCTGGAATTTGAACCAGAACAGTCTGATTCTGGAGCCAGTGATCTTAACCTCTCTGAGTCTCATTATGATTAGATGTTTTGCCTGGGAAGCTGTGGCATCTGATTCAAACCCATCTGTAACCCATATTTAACCCAAGTCTATTGCTGCCCACAAATCCAGACACCCACTCTGCTGGGATGCCCTTAATACAAATGCAGAATCTGCAGGCTGCATCTGACTGAGGACCTCTCAGGTGTGGTTGTTTTTTGTTTCCTTTTTTCACTGATCAATACTCATCCTGCTTCCTTTTCTTGGTAACTCTTCCAGCTCTTTTGGGGAAAACTTTTGAAATCTATCAGAAGATACATTCTTCAAGACACTCACCAATACAATTTTTCTAATGGGTAGTTTATTTTATGTATCCAGGTACAAGGATTTGCAGGATCCTCTGGGGTTAAATTTCTCCTCCCAAGCATTTTAAATTTACATCTTTTCCAGTCTCTTTAGGCAAACTAGGGCTGGGAAAAAACAAGCAAACAAACAAACAACCCCCCCCCCCCCCCCCCCCCCTTTTTTTTTTTTTTTTTTTTTTAAAAAAGGTTTTAGTTTAACAACTAAAAACAAACCACCCCATCACACT
>NW_007729989.1:49612-76688 GCF_000696425.1 Galeopterus variegatus
CCCCCCCCCCCCCACATGCCATTTTGGTCTTTTGGTTTCTTAAAAGAAGTGTTAGACTTCAAACTGTCAAATCTCAGCTCACCATAGCTGTGTGCCTTGAGCTAGTTTCTTCATTTGTAGAATACAGGTATTAATAATCGGTGTTTCTTAAGCTTGCTATAAGAATTAACTTGGTTAAATTCATGCAGTATAGTGTTCAGCATAGTATGAACTAAAAAATTAAGCTATTATGATTTTCTCTAAAACAAGTTTATTGACCCATAAGTAAAAACAGAAATGCCCAACAACCACCATAGATTCCTGTGTTATTGGATTACTTGTGATTCTTTCAATTTATGCTCTAAATCACTACAATTATATTGCTAATCTTCTGATCTTCACCTTCGAAGGGCTTTAATGTACATACATGAATATCCATTATGTTCAGTCTGTATAAACCCAAATATAAGGAGTGTTGTAAGTCATGTGATTTGCATTGGGTTGTTTCCATTTGATGGAGTAAATTCCTCTGAATTATGCTCATCTATGATATGAAAAAAACACATTATTTATCTAGCAGTGCTGAGGAATCAGATATATCACCAAAAAGAGCATTCCAGATAGCTCTGTCTACCCTAATCATTGAGGAAGAACACTGTGCTCAAAAGCATAGCTTGCAAGTCTTCCCTTGGAGGATACTCAGACACAATCTATATGTTCTTGTTGGTCAATTATAGTCTTGGGTTTTATGATATTTATTTGTCTTCCTCTATCTACTCTTTTAGTAAGTACTTAAGTTGTTTTTCTAATATTAGGCAACCTTCTTTTTGGAGACTTTTGTTACCCGCAGGCTGCAGGTATTATAAATACATAATAAAGGGTTCTTTCTTTATACAGGCTCAAATTCAGGAATATTAGGGCTTTTTAATAGAATTTTTATGATCAAAAACTCCTTTGCTTAAAATATGGGCTCACAGGTTTTTTTCCAAGATTGCCAGACATTCTCAGATGCATGACTTTCGAATACTGGGAGATCTCCACACTAGCCACATGAAACAATTTGACAATAAAGGATACAGGGATGGCAGGATAGAGGGAGAAAATATTTAAAAGCTATTTGTAGATAGATAGATAGATAGATAGATAGATAGATAGATAGATAGATAGATAGATAAATAAAAGAAAGAAAACAAAAAATACCGACCAAAAGCACAAAAATACCCAGATTTTATTCTAACTTATAAAGTAATTGCTGTTGTATTAAGACCAAACTAATTATAATGCGGCAGAACCAGGTAATGATAATGTGCTTTGATTTTAGAGTTAAATTCAAGAAATAGCTCCAGGGTCTGTTTTTAATGACATCTCCATTGATAAAGGATGTAAAAATTTCCAAGTCTATTAGATAGTAGTTTAGTAATAAATTTGACTAATTGTAATGACACATACATTTTCTTACTAGAGTTCTTACAGTTATCTACATGGAAAATGGAGAATTGAAGATTTACATGCTATTTAAATTAAACTATTTATAGGAAAATTCATTCTGGTAGACATAGAAAGGTCACTTTTAAAAGAGACTTATTGTGGAACAGTTTTAGATGTACCAAGAGATGTTAATATAATAACAGATTACTTTTTAGCATATGAGATATTTAAGTAGACAGGTAGATCAGGCAGCAGCTTAGTTTTGCACTTTGGCCTTTACTTAAAACATAAAGGAGTCTCATTAGGACAAGCCCCATTATTGTAAGAAATCTGTCTAATGCAGTTCATTCTTACACTTAGCCAAGGAGTTTTAATTACTGGAAATATTAATCTCAATAATAATAATAACTAACATTTGTAAGAACTTTGAAATTTACAAAGAATTTTCATATGTAGTTCTTGGCCTTGTATTATTGTCCTAACTTCCTACTTGTTCTCTCTGACTCCACTGTCAACTCCTTCCAGTCCATTCTCCACATTGAAACACAAATATTATCATACAACTTGCAGTGGTTCTTCATTGCCTACATGGCAAAGTCTATATTATTAGCAACCTGTACAGGCTAGAAAACCTCAGTTGTGGGGGAACCAGGTTTTTCATAATGTGTATACACATTCAAATAAGCCAAAAATTTATTAAAAATATACTGACAATATAGGTAGAAGGAGATGCTCCAGTTTTTACTAGGCTTTTTTGTTAGCTTATTTTTTTATTTAAGGAGTTCACAGCTTCCAATGACTTAGACAATATAGGTCAGGGACCACATATATCTGAGAAAATTTTTAAAATGGGCCACATATTGTTCTAATTATAGCACAGTGCTTTATACGTAATAGATAGTCAACAATCATTTTATAAATTATACTTTATTTCGATATCAAAATATTGCATTATGACATATTGTCTAATGTAGAATCACCACGTAGACCCAGGGAATAATGTGGTAAGTTTCCAGTATATAAATTATGTTAAACTCCTGGGCAAAAGGGGAGGAGAATACTAGATGAAAACAGAATGCTTTGCAAGTTCCATTCAAATAGATTTTTTAAAAAAAGCAACAATCTGAGTTTATGAGCATATATTTCGCAGTTGAGAATGAGCTGTGGCCCATTAGATATTACCTGAATAATATCAGGGACAGCCTCCTGCTGAAAAAAGATTGGGAAGTTTATAAGAAAGTGGTCATAATCTACCTCTACTTACAGAATTTTATTTTGGTCCTTTTATTATGTTTTTGGAAGCGACATATTTTATGAGTATTTCTTGGTCACCAAGTGTTCTTTTTTTTTTTTTTTTTTTTGTCTTTTTTGTGACCGGTAGGGGATCGCAACCCTTGGCGTGGTGTCGCCCGCACCGCACTCAGCCAGTGAGTGCACCAGTTATGGCTATATAGGATCCGAACCCATGGCGGGGGCGCCACTGCACTCCCAGCGCCACACTCTCCCGAGTGCGCCACGGGGTCGGCCCCCAAGTGTTCTACCAGGCTATGTTCATCTGGCAGTACACCGAAGAACTGCAGAACATGTGATTAAAGATCAGAAGTGTAAATGTTTTTGCCATGGAAATGGATCATGTTAGACCTTGTCAAACATAGCTCTAGAAAATTTGCCAACAATACATATAGACATGTTTTAAATTTCTAAATATAATAAGCTGTGAAAGAGGAAACACGTTTTGACAAAATAAAGCATGTAGTAATGGTGGTTAAAGGCAGGACAAGTGCAAAATTATCAGTTCCAAGAACACCTAGTGGAACATTGTAAATTTTCATAGTACTTTTGTAGAGTTGAAATGATTTCTTATACTAAAAGTTGGAACACCTTTCTTTAACAGAAAAAAAAAAATCATTCCAAAACATAAAAATAATTTGTTGTAGTCAAAACTAAACTCCACTGATCTTTCTCATTTCATATATAAATCACTTAGATCAGAAAAGACAATCTTTCCCCTCACAAAAGCTGTATATACCCTTGCTTAAACTGAATCTTAATTGACTCTGGTAAATGGAATTTGATTTTCATAGTTGTTCCTATCATATCTTACTGAGTTAAAAGAAATGCATTTAAATGTGTTGAATGGATTAATTTTGTATTGCTATGGCATGTATTTTCCCTGAAATAGTGTTGAATTGACTGGATGCATTCAGATGGTTTAATCAGGGGCTTATGCCTGCAATTGAGGATATGTCACTGAGATGGTGGTGCATGTTTATATACATTCATCAAGTAGTATAATTCTTTCACTCTCAGTGTAAAAGACTGAAAAATTGGGAACAATTCTCAAATAATATACTTATTTTCCCCCAAAAAATAAAATTTTAGAAATTAAAGCAAAATTATTTAAACCAAACTAATGCTACCAATTTTTCATTTAAAATAAAAATAGTTTACAGCAAAAAATTAAATAAAATAATATTGTAATAACTTGTATTTCCTGCTTGGTATCAGTTGCAATTTATGTTAAAGAAAAGAAGTTAACAAATTTTTACTCTTCCTTAAGATTCTGGGATCACCATATACTTTATAGCCTGGTAAGGCTTATACAACCTTTATTTGCTATTTTTTTCTGCTTTGAGACTTGGTGCACAAGAATTGGGTATAAAAGCTGGTACTTAAACATGTCACAGCTGTTCAATTTATTAGGCTCTGTTGTACTTGATTTTATCTGACTGTGTCAGCTACTCATGCCCGTGCAAAAGGTGGAAGAACTCATCTCATTGCCCTCTCCCTGCCTGCTGTGGACAACACAAAGGTATTCTGACCCACAACCAGCAGCATATTTTGTCTTCATGTTTACCCTTTCAGAAGCACCCTATCTATGCAATTTGTCTAATTTATGCATTGCCTCTTCTAATTTTCCTTCAATCAAATATTTGCAGCATTATATGTAATCATTGTGCTTATAGATTTTCAATCATAAATTATTTCTTTAAGGAAACCAATCCTTTTTCCCTCTTATTCTTTTTCTAATGCATTGTGTAACACAATATAGTCTTCCAAAATATAGCAGCCAATTTGGTAATCTTTAGAAAAATGATTTTCTCCAGGATAACACAAGTCGTTTGTCATTCAAATTATTTAGAACTTTAGAATACGTGATTGCTGAATCATTCACATCGTGATAGCTTGGGGGAAAGAGAATAAACCAGTGATGATTGACCAGTATCATTGGTCTTATGAAAAAGAAGAGGAAGACCAGGAGGAAAGCAGTTTTATCTCAGTGAAGAAACATTTCAAAAATTATCCAGAGAATAAGATACAGAAACACTGGAGAAACCACATGTCAGGAAAGACTCCATTAAATCAAAGAATCCTTGTATGTATGTTTTTTTGCAATGATGAAAAATAAATCATCGGTACATATTATTTAAAAAGAAAAAGAAGGAATACAATGTAGGATGACGGTAGTTACATTTTAACTTATTTAATTCTTACAACAGTATTTTGAGGTAGGAATTACTGTGGTCATTTTAGATATAAATAACTGGAGCAATGAAACCTATTATAGAATAAAATTTAAAATGCTTAGAATGAATTGATGGTTATGGTTTCACCATGAAATTAACACTCTCTAGATGAGGTTGTTTTTAATTACCATTGGAATAAAACTAGAAATTCAGTATATTGGTGGGACTAGTATTTCTAAGTCCATTTTCTCTTTAAATTGAAAAGGGTTAAAATTTAAGAAGAGAAAACCAGTATCATTTGCATCATGAATTTTATTGTTTATAATTTTCAGACTGAAAGTAATAACATGTTTAGTTTTTCTCCAAAATGTCTAACTCTCACAATTATTGTTAATAAAAGCAAAGGTAATAGGAGAGAAATGAACAATGTTACCTACTTTTTTGAAAAAACAAAATAATGAAGGTGTCAATCTTTTATTGTGGAACATGATCCCTTTAAGAGTCTGATGAAAACAATAGAACATCTTCCTAGAGGAAGATTCCCATGTGCATACAAACAAATTCTCCAGTCTGTAACTAATTAAAACCACTTTTTTGTATGTTGTGGTATGAAATATAGAATTCACAGATTTATGATGATCTGAATCCATAATGACTTATTTCCTGAACACTTCATGCTCATTCCAAGGAGTCCAAGTCCCCCCACCATGCCAGCTCAGGAGCCCGGGGCCCTTCTTTCTGTAGCTTGCTGATCATCACTGGGTTGGTTGCACATGTCGGGGGGTAAGGTGTGGCCCCACACGACCCCTGCTTGGGAGAGCCTGGGGCACATCCTACTGTGGCTCGGTGGTCATCATTGGGCTGGCTACATGTGTTGGAGGGGCTTGGCCGAGACCCTCATCCCTCACACTCAGGATTGATGGCAGGTGTGGGGGGACACTGCTCAGGCCCCCGGCCCTTCCTCCTTTCTGGCTTGGTAGCCCAGGGGACTTCCAGTCCTTCTAGGTGTTATAGGTGTTCTTTGCTGACATGAGACCTTTACTAGTTCTTATGAAACTTTGTCTCTGGTTGTGGATACTTTGTTTCTTCTTTCAATTCTGTGTTGGATTATTTGCTGTTCCCACCATTTCAACTCTGCTGAAACTAATTTGTTGTCCTTTTTTAAAGTAATTAAAACGGAGGAACTTCCCATGGGGACCAGTACTTGAGCCCTGTGGTTGAGCTAAATTGCTGTTTTGCTGCTGATTCCCTGGGGAAGGCTTTTTGTGCAGCTCAGGTTTTAATGGATGACTTTGTAGGTACTTTCAGCTCTCCAGAGATCTGGGGCACCTGGGTTGTGTAGAAACAGTGTTCTGGGCCTGAGTCTTTCATCAAACTGCACCCTATGCAATTCTATATTCCTGACCAGTCTCCACTGAGTTGTCCTATGCTGATTGGGGGGCAGATCAGCTGTCCTTTCTGTGCCCCAGGGTTCTCCCAGTGGGCCCATTTCCACCACTGCCCATGCTGCAAACACCATGGGATGGGCCATGTGTCCATCCCTTGCAATGACTCACCAGCCTCTGAGTGGCTCCTTCTTTTCAGTTGTCTGTGGCTCCTTGTTCCTGTGTGGGTCCATGGGAACCCTACTGGTGGTCTTGTTGGCCTGGGGGCCATCAAGGCCCTCTTCTCCCCTGATGCCTCCAAGCAACTTCATCTGAAGGGCACAGCTACGGCTTTTGCTGGTTTCTGCTACATGCACTCGGCAGCTCCAGCCTGGACATAGCCAGGGCTCGAAGCAGTCAGAGCAGTTTTTTCTTTCTCTCATCATGGTTTCTCCTGCCTTCATGCACTTTGTAGGTTTCTCCTCCTCTTCCCCTGACCTCTAGCGACCCCAGCTTGGCTGTCTCCCACAAATTGGTTGATCTGTGGGAGAGAGTGATGCTGGGGACTGTCTGTTCTGCCATCTTGACCAGAAGACTTGATGTGTTCTCTTTTTTTTAATTTGTTTATTCTACCATTAAAATTTTATTAAATTTTAATTATTTCATAAATGCCTTTTTTTTTTTTTAATGTAGTGAAGTTGGGATTCCAAAGGAGGGCAATAGTTTCCTAGGCTAATGAGTTCAGGATGGAGCAAATAATAGAGAACAGGCTTTCCTTTCCCTTCTTGCCTCTCTCCCCTCTCCTACTCCATACCCCCATTTTCTCTTCTGTGCTCCTTCCACATACAGTAGTGCAGGTTGTGTACTTTACAGGGGATCTTATTCAAGGCAATGAAGGAAGGTGTAATCCAGCCCTGATGTGGGACTACGTCTACCTGGAGGAAAGAGAGCCACTTCCTAATTGGTAACTCATATTCTTGCATTTCTGTGCCTAGGTGGAAGCAGGGGCCCTAGCTGGGAGGCTATTGGTATTAAGAGAGTAGTGGAGATAGTGGTAGTACCAGTATCAACAACATGCTGTTTGCTCAAGCCAAGTGGCCGCTCAATCCTGCATGAGTGGCAGGACAGCTAGCTGGGAGGCTATTGGTATTAAGAGAGTAGTGGAGATAGTGGTAGTACCAGTGTCAACAACATGCTGTTTGCTCAAGCCAAGTGGCCGCTCAATCCTGCATGAGTGGCAGGACAGTTTGCAGGAAAAAGGTCTTTGATCTAGGTATATGGCTTTTGCATTTAACCTTTACATGAATAGTAGTGATGATGAAAAATATAGGAAACTAACAAAAAATATTAGTATAGGTATCAAGGGAAATTAGGGCAAGGTTGTATTTTTTTAATCAAAGCTGCTTATTTAGTATTGGGCACATTGAAATTTATTTAATAGCTTATTATTTCCCTATTTTACTGCCATATTTCTCAAATGTGTGTGTATGTATATGTGTATATATGTGTGTGTGTGTGTGTGTGCATGTGTGTATATATATCCTCTATCTCTTTTCCACCTGTCCCTTCCTATCCATTTGTACTACTGAACTGAAACTACTTTCTCCATCGTTGTCAATAACATATCTCTTTTTCAAAAAAGCAATGACCTTTTTATTCTTCTGTTTCTTCGCTTCTCTGCTATATTTGATACTGTTGACTTCCCCCAGCTTTATAAAATTCTCTCCTACTTTAGTTTTTGCAATTGTACAGTACTTCTGTACTTAAGTGTTTCTCTAACACACATTCTTTACTTCTGTCATCATCAGGTTGAACAATTAGTACTCAGGATATCATTCAAAAGAAACTTTATTATTTTTTTTTTCCTTTCTTTTCTCTTCATGACTAATCTGTGGAACTAGTTCTTCATTCCTAGATGGACTTTAAGCCAGGTCCCATGACTTTTTCGTCTATTTCAAGCACAAAAATGTTCTTCAATCAGTATAATTAATATGCTATCATCAATATAGCAATAAAGATTTTTAACTTTGTTCAAAGTTATGGCTTTTTTCCCTTCCCACTATGTTGGGCTGAATCCTTCAGTAGGGAAGATTACACTCATATGTTTTTACCTTTCCTTTTTGCCTGCTTTTAACTATGATTTTGATCCTTTCCAACCCACTCCCACAATGCTAGAGATGAGACAAATGTTTAAGTCCTATTCTGTCTCATAAGTTACTTTAATGAGTTTTTCAGAGACTACTGGGAACTTCTCCACTTCCTTGACATAAGTCAGTGCATCTCCACTCCTGCTAATTCTCACTTCTTTCTCAGTGTTGAGGCTTTTTCTTTCTCTGATCCATGCAGTTTCTTCAGGGCAAAATAATCTTGCCAAAACAGTGGATTCTAATTTTACTAGTGATTGACTTTGTGTGATTTGCAAATAATATCATATATATTAATATACAACTCTTAAAGACATGTTAAATGGAGGATAGAATGTGTTGTATATTTCTTTATACCAAAATATTTAAAATAAATTTAAGCTAACAATAATAGTTCAATTCATTGTTCAATTCATGTATGTAAATGTTTTAGGAAATTTAGATATGAATAAAAGGATATGGGCTAGCTCACTCAATAAAGCTTTTTATATGTAACCACATCCTAGACTATATGATTTCAGCCTTTTGTCACTGTATCATCTGAAAGAAAACTAGCAATCAGTCATTTCTTGAACATTTTTCTAACATTTGAGGCTAACATCAGAAATGATATATGAGGTAATGGTGCTGGTTTAAAAGTATTTCTGTGTATTAACAACTGACCTCTCAAGTGAAAAGATAAGATTTTCTACAATGCGAGCAATAGAAAATAATAGCCATGCTATTATCCCTCCAAGAACCATTAGGGAAATTCAAAGTGTATTTCTGAATATTTCATTGAGTATATAAAGGTGTTTATATAGAATGGGTGTGTAATCTGTAGAAATCACAGATAAGAATTATTCTTCTCTGGGAATTATTCTATTGGTATGCTGTCCATTTTACTTGGCCTTTCTGCTTAAAAATATTTACTAAAGTTACTTTTAATAATACTTTTTTTTTTAACTTGGCATTTTAACCCACCTATTAGAATAAACACAACATATAAATTATTATCTATTTAACTTACACATAATGATAGTGTACACATGTGTGTTCCTTTTCACATGAGTAAACATAGGTTCTATGGCTGTATCTAAGTAAATACACTTTTGCTTAGTTAAACACAACTCTTGCAAAAGGACATGTGTGCTCATGTGATTACACACAGTCTAAAGAGCAAAATCCTTTGCAACAGATGCTAATAGGTGTGTTGTTTTGCATTAATTCCATTATATCACTTATCTAGAGAATTCACAAAACATTCTAACATATGTATCTTAGGAAATGTCTCTAACTCATTTATCTTTGAATGCCCATTTTTTTTTTTTTTTATAGCTTCTTGTCCTAGATTATCAAGTGGTCTCTTAGCCAGCCACCAAAAAGGAAAAAAAAAAAAAAAGAAAAAGAAAAAAGTGTTCTTCTCTTATGTTCTAAAATGATTCATACCAAACTGACAGTTTTAATGCAACAGGGATTCTAGGGATTCCATAGAATTGTAATAACCATGTCATTAACTACCATCCATTGTCCATGTACACGTGCAGCAGTGCTACCCTATTCTATCATGCCAGTCGGTAGCTAGGGCTGCAATCACCTTTCCTCAGGTTAGTGTGTCTTAGGTCTTCTGGAAGCAGAAAATCTTCACTGGGTAATGAAAGGGTACTGAAATAAGTCATGAAAGGTATCATGCTTCCTGCACAGTGAGTGAGTGAGGTTCTGTGCTGAAGAAGGGATGATTTCTCCAACTGACAATTGGATGACTGGAAATTCTTACTACAACAAAGGCTAATAATAATCGGATGGAAAATGACTCAACTTTCTCAATGGTCTTCACTTTGGTTCTCTCCTAGTTCTGACTTTCTAGACAGAGGGTCCTTTCTCTTCTTAGGCAAATTCTCTAAGCTCTTGGGGTGCTCTGTGGGAATGACCCCACACTCAGTAACTTGGCATTTGTCCTCCAACTTTCTTGTAATGAGGGGTGACTCCCTTCCACATTACCAACAGTGTTCTCAGAGGCACTCTCTCTTGCCTTAAACCCTATTCTCATTATGTTCTCTCAAAGGAGTCCTTTATGGGCTATTACAGTCTAAGCAACAACAAGAAAAAACATGGTTCTCTTTCTACAAAGACAAAGACTGCTCAGCATTCCTTGCAAAAGTAAATAGATATAGACATAGTATTAGAGATACCCAGCATGTATATATACATATTTGTATTCCTTACCCCTTCTGCAGCAAAGAAAAGGAAATGAAAAATATGTCAAGTTTTCATCAGTAATAGTGTGGACAATCCTGTCTAGCTACACTACAAGAAATCCTTTTTTTCCTGAAAACAACTTCATTGTTGTCTTCATTTTTGTTAATTCTATAATTGTATAATCCTATTGCTATTGATACTGCATTGACCTTTGCAGTCCCCCAAGTAAATGAATTGTACCTTTCTTTGTCAGCTTTGGGGAAAGAAATCTACTGTACCAGGGAATTGATACTATAGTTAATTGTAGTAATGGGAAATGAGGAAGGGAGTGTCAACTTCCTGAGTTTTGACTAGAGAAAAACAGTTTTAAGATTCATTGCTGCATTTCTAAATCCCTTCTCAAATTAAATAACTTACACTGTTTTTTTTTTTTTTGGCCTTTTTGAGACCAGCTGCACAGCGCTGTGAGCGCACCAGTCATCCCTATATAGGATCTGAACCTGCGGCGGGAGTGCTGCTGCGCTCCCAGCGCCGCACTCTCCCGAGTGCGCCACTGGCTCAGCCCTAACTTACACTGTTTATTAACTTTGTCCTACTACCAAGGCCACTCTCCCCCCATAATGGACAGCCTGGTAGTTTGTTCTTCAATTTTTTTTTTAAATATTATATACGATCATATAAACATGTGTGGCAAAAGAAACACAAAGAAAATACATTCCATGTTCTGTTTTGTTTTGTTTTGCAATATTACCATATATGTCTCATTGACACAAACGCATTGTGTTAGTCCATTTCTGTTGCTTATAATGAGATACTTAGAACTGGGCACTTTGTAAGAAAACAAAATTTATTGATTACAGTTTTGGAGGCTGGGAAGTTCAAAGTCCAGGGAACACATTTGGTGAGGGTCTTCTTTGGTGGTGGCTTTACAGCAATGCAGGGGTCTCACATGATGGAACAGAGAGAGGATCTCTCTGCTCTCCTCTTAAAGCCCTCAGAACCACACACGTGACCACCATTATTAATCCATTCACTAGGCATGGTCCTCAGAATCTAATCACCTATTCAAGATCCAACCTTTCGATTACCATAATAGGATTTCCCACCCTCTTAACACTGTCACAGTGGGGACCAAGCCTCCAACACATTAAACTTCTAGGGAGACACAATTCAATCCCATAATACACACATACAACACAGAAATAAAACAGAATTCAAATTATGCAAAAATGATAAATATACTAAAGATTTTGTATAATTTATTTTATTTAATTTATTTTTTATTGGTTATGAATATTCATGAGGTGTAGAGCTGATTGACAGCCTCATGCCCAAGATGTGAAGGCCAGATTCATACTTGCAGCATGCCCATTACCACAAATTGCATTTGTACCCTGTGTCCCCCACCAATTATCCCCAACCTCCCTCTCCCTCCCTTGTCCCCCTCCCTCCACTCCACTTTGTATCCCAAGGTATGTCCTCTCCTTCTGCAAGTCCTATGCACCACTGTGGTCTTACTTTCCTTCCTTCTTACTCTCTTAGCTCTCACTTGTGAGTGAGTACATTCGGTATTTATCCCTCTGTGCTTTGCTTATTTCACTCAACACAAGTTTCTCCAGGCTTATCGATGTTTTTGCAGATGGGACAATTTCATTCTTTTTTATGTCAGAGTACTATTCCATGGTGTATATATACCACAGTTTCCTTATCCAATCATCCATTGATGGACATTTAGGTTGATTCCATGCCTATTGTAAACAGAGCTGCAATGAACATGGGAGTTCAGCTATCCCTTTGACATGAGGATTTCCATTCTTCTGGGTACATACCCAGAAGTGGGATTGCTGGATCACATGTAAGATCTATCAGTAGTTGTTTGAGAAACTTCCATACTGTTTTCCATAGTGGTTGTACTAATTTTCAGTCCCACCAACAGTGTAGGGACATTCCCTTCTCTCCACACCCTTGCCATCATTTGTTATTCACCATCTTTCTGATTATAGCCAGTCTAACTGGTGTGAGGTGGTATCTCAATGAAGTTTTAATTTGCATTTCCCTGATGACTAGTGATGTTGAGAATTTTTTCATTTACCTGTTGGCCTTTGTACATCTTCTTTTGAAAAATGTCTATTCAACTCCTTTACCTATTTTTTAATTGGATTATTTGTTTTTTTACTGTATAATCACTTGAGTTCTATGTATATTCTGGATATTAATCCCTTGTCAGATGCATATTTAGGAAAAATTTTCTCCCATTTTGTAGGTTGTTGCTTCACTCTGTTGTTTCCTTTGCTGTGCAGAAGCTTTGAGTTTGATATAGTCCCATTTATTTATTTTTTCTTTTGCTGCTTGTGCTTTAGGGCTCATGTTCATAAAGTCTGTGCCCAGACCTAGTTCCTGAAGTGTTTCACCTATATTTTCCCTTCGTAATTTTACAGTGTTTCACCTATATTTTTGTTCATAAAGTCTGTGCCCAGACCTAGTTCCTGAAGTGTTTCACCTATATTTTCCCTTCGTAATTTTACAGTTTCAGGTCTTATATTTAAATCTTTAATCCATTTTGAGTTGATTTTAGTATATGGTAAAAGATACATATCTAGTTTCATTCTTCTGCATATGGATATCCAATTTTCCCAGCACCACTTGTTAAAGAGGTAGTCTTTTCCCCGATGTAGATTTTTGTTGCATTTGTCCAATATCAGATGGCTGTAAACCAGAGGGGTGATTTCTGGGTTCTCAATTCTGTTCCACTGGTCTGAGTGTCTATTTTTATGCCAGTACCATGCTGTTTTGGTTAAAATAGCTTTGTAGTATAATTAGAAGTCAGGTAGTGCTATGCCTCAGGCTTCATTTTCTTTTGCTCAGGATTGCTTTGTCTGTTTGGGGTCTTTTGATTTTCCATATGAAAGGTAAGATTGTTTTTTCCATTTCTGTCAAGAATGTCATTGGTATTTTGATGGGGATTGCACTGAATCTGTAGATTGCTTTGGGTAGTATAGACATTTTTACAATTTTAATTCTTCCAATCCAAGAGCGTGGGATATCTTTACATCTTTTTGTGTGTTCCTTAATTTCTTTCAGAAGTGGTTTGTAGTTCTCATTGTAGAGGTCTTTCACATCCTTGGTTAAATTGATCCGTAAGTATTTTATTTATTTCATGACAATTGTAAATGGACTTACTTTATTTCTCTTTCCATTACTTCATTATTTGAGTATATAAGTGCAACTGATTTGGGGGCATTTATTTTGTATCCTGCAATGTTACTGAAGTTATTAACGAGCTCTAGGAGTTTTTTGATAGAGTCTTCAGGATTTTCTATATATAGTGTCATGTCATCTGCAAATAGAGATAGTTTGACTTCATCTTTTCCAATCTGGATTCCCTTTATTTCTTTCTCTTGCCTTATTGCTCCGGCTCATACCTCCAGTATTATGTTAAATAGAAGTGGTGAGAATGGGCATCCTTGTCTTTTTCCTGTTCTTAAGGGAAAGACCCTCAGTTTTTCCCCATTCAGAATGATACTGGCAGTGGGCTTGTCATAAATGGCTTTAATTGTGTTGAGATACTTTCCTTCTATATGTAATTTGCTGAGAGTCTTTATAAGAAAGGGATGTTGAATTTTATCAAATGCTTTTCCAGCATCAATGAGATAATCATATGGTCTTTGTCCTTGAGTTTCTTGATGTGATGTATCACATTTATTGACTTGTATATGTTAAACCATCCTTGCATCCCTGGGGTGAATCCCAGTTGATCATGGTGTCTAATTTTCTTAATGTGTTGCTGTATTCTGATTGCTAATATTTCATTGAGGATTTTTGCTTCTATGTTCATCAAGGATATTGGCCTTTAATTTTCTTTTTCTGTTTCTTTCCATCTGGTTTTGGTATCAGAGTTATGTTGGCCTCATAGAATGAATTTGGGAGAGTAGCTTCTGTTTCAATTTTTTGGAATAGTTTGAGGAGAATTGGTATTAACTCCTCTTTAAAAATTTGATAGAATTCTGCTGTAAAGCCATCCAGACCTAGAATTTTCTTTGTTGAAAGATTTGCTGATTACTGATTCAATCTTGTTGCTTGTTATTGATCTGTTCAGGTTCTCTGTCTCTTATTCGTTCAGTCTGGGTAGTTTGTATGCATCTAGAAACTTATCCATATCTGCCAGATTTTCATATTTGTTGTCATGCAGTTGTTTTTTATTCTTCGTATTTCTGTGGTATCAGTTGTAATGTTTCCCTTTTCATTTCAGATTTTCGTTATTTGGGTCTTCTCTCTTCTTTTTTTGTTAACCTAGCTAACGGTTTGTCTATTTTATTTATCTTCTTGAAAAAAAACAACTTTTTGTTTTGTTGATCTTTTCTCTTGTTTTTTGGGTATGTATTTCATTTAGTTCTGCTCTGATCTTAATTATTTCTTTCTGTCTACTCCCGTTAGGTTTGGACTGTTGTTGGTTTTCAAGTTCTTTGCACTTTTAGATTTCATATAATTTAAAAGTTCTTTTCAAATCAGTGGGAAAAATGATTCTTCAATTGTTTTATAACAGGTGTTATAATAATGATTAAATAAATTGAGAATAAAATATTCTTAAGTCCTTATCAAAAAGGACTTAAAAATTAAATTTCAAATATTTAAAATATTTTAATGTAAAAAAATGAAACTTAAAAGTACTAGAAAAAGACTAGCAAAATATTTATGAACTTAATTTATTGAAAGCATATTAGTTTTTTTTTTTTTTTTTTCTTAAATTGCTACCATAGCAAATTGCCACAAATTTAGTGGTTTCAAACAACACCCTTTTATAATATCATTCTGTAGGTCAGAAGTCTGGATACAGTGCAGCTCAGCTGGGTTCTCTGCTTAGAGTCTCACAAGGCTGACATCATGGTGTTGACAGGGCTGTGTTACTTTCTGGAAGCTATAAGAGTGATTCACCTTCTAATCTTATTCAGCCTGTTGGCCTTAATCACTTCCTTGTGGTTGTAGAATAGAGATTCTTGCTGGTCTGCATCTGAGGTGCTCTTTTCTCCTAGAGTCTGCCCATATTCCCTCTCATGCTTTCCATATGTATCCCCACCCTTGGAATGGCAGGTTGCTTCTCTTTCAATCTCTCTGACTTCTGACACATACATCTAACCACAGCCAAAGAAAATTCTCTCCTTTTAAGGTTACATGTGATTAGAATGGACCTACCCTTAATTTAAGTTCTGTAGTCTTAATTCCATCTACAAAGTCCCTTTTGCTACATCAGCTGACCTATTTACAGGTTCCAAGGATTAGTGCATGGATATCTGTAGGGGGCTATTGTGCTTTCCACAGAAGGCACTCTAATTATGATATCGAATTAGAGCCCATTATGTATTTCATTATATAAAGCTTTGCATCTTGTATGTCTCCAAAACACAATAACCAAAGCCCAAAGCAGATGACAATTATGGAAAATTTGTTTACTACATATATGGCAGAGAGTTAATATCATTAATCTGTAAAGGACTTTGCAAAGCAGAAAAGATAAACTACAGTCCATGTGGGGGGGGGGGAGAGGTAATTTTCATTTCCAGATTTAATCATGAAAGTAACATGTATAAGATTCAGATTTTGTCCAAGATTTCTTCCTATGCCTTAAATTAATGCTCTTTAATATGTAAATGTTTTTTTTTATTTTATAGTTAATGACAAATTGTATTACGTTGAAAGCCCCATAAAATAAAAATAGTTATATGAAACCATTGTTGTTTTTAAAATTACATGTTTTATCTTTTCTATTAGTTAAGTAGTTCATATTTGTTACAGAAAATATGACATATAGAATACAATGGAAACAAGAATATAGATAATTCTTCTATTAAGAAGGAAATAAGCTTTTTCTAATATCCATACATAAACACACTTAAAATTTGGGACCATACTGTAAGTAATGTTGACATACTTCTTTTCTTTTCTTTTTTTTTTTTTTTTTTTTTCTTCGTGTCTGGCAACGGATTGCAACCCTCAGTGTCGCACCCGTACTGGACCGGGACCGGCAACGGGATCGCAACCCTCGGTGTTGCACCCGCACCTCGCTCAGCCAGTGAGCGGGAACCGGTCTGTATGTGGGATCTGAACCCTCGGCGGGAGCGCCGCCGCGCTCCTAAGCGGCGCACCATAGCAGTGCGCCACTGGGCCGGCCCGACATCCTTCTTTTCTATAGTTGAACATTATGTTTCAGGGAGAGTGCTTTACAAACATTTGTTGAGCACTCACTATGTGTTAAGCTCTGGTCTAATCACCTGGAATACATTAATGAAGAGAACAAAGATTCCTGCTTGTGTGGAGCTCACCTTTTTTTTTGTAATGTAGAAAAAAAAATGCTTGTGATGTATTGCGGAAAAATAGGTTATAGAACAGTATTTTCTGTATGATTCTAATTTGTAAATGTGTTTGAAAAATAGAAACATTATAAAAACTGCACAGTAAGTGATTGGCATAATGTATTTAGCCAACTGGATCTCATTTTAATTGTATTTTATTTTACAAATTTTCTTATATAATAACACTTTTAAGACTCTATTTGCTCCCAAATGTTTGCATTCTTTCTTTTGCTTAAGAAGAATTACAGTCAGAATGTATAAATAGTTTTAGGGCTTTGGATAGGTTTTGCCAAAATATCCTCCAGAATAGTGTGCCAGCTTCTACTCCCATTAGCCCTGTGTCCTTGTGTTTCTTCTCTTGCTCATAAACACTACTTCATACATCTGCTAATAGTAACAATTACTGCTACGTGTGTTTACCATATGTTGTTCTTCATATTTTAAGATCTCTGAAATTAGGATGCATACCCAATGGAATAGTTTAGCTTTTATTTTTTCTTTGGTAGAGTTCTATAAAATAATGGTTTGTCTTACAATTCATGGCATTTCAGATGTAAACAACAACAACAACAACAACCCCGTAACACATAAATCCTAGTGCTGTATTTGTGAATACTAATCATAATTACTCCAAAAGCTATCTAATGCTGTTAAACATTTTGAAGTGTCACTGGAACACAATGTGCTGAATGTTGTCATAGATTACTAATTAACTTCCTAAGAAAACTCCTATTTTCCACAGGCTTATTGAGGAATCAGAAACATAGACTACGTATCTCAATTGGTATAAATCAGTATTCCTTGTCCTATATTCACAGTGCAGAGTACTAACCACTATACGATCATGGCCTACTTGTCCTATATTCAAAAGAGATACATTGGAAAAAAGAGAACATGTCATCAGCTGTAAATTAAGAAAATATTTTAAAAAGAAAAGACATTTTAGGAAATAAATTAAAAAATGTGAATATAGGTGCAGCCAAGAATCTCTAAACTTTCTATGTAGGAAATATATAGAATCTTTAAGAAGATTTTACTGAATTTACCTGCTGTATGCAATAATGTGCTATGTTTTACTATCAAATGCTAGACATTAATTACATACCAGATAAAGTTTTTACTTTTTTCACTATTGCATAATTTTTAACATTTTAACAAACCGTTAGAAGTAAGTATAACTTCCGTTAGTTATTTATAAATAAAGGTGAAATGTCATGGATTGCTTTAGGTGATCAATAAGCATCATAAAATGGTGCTAGTAATTAAACACAAAAAAATTAAAATCAGATAAAAATTTTGCCATGAAACTGAAAATATCTTATTTGAATGTAATATTAAAAATTCTAATATTAATATGCTAAGCCTCAGTTTCTTGAAATACATATACAAAGAATTCATAACTAATTGTAAGGATTAACTGATATAATGCAGAACAGCTCTGGCTTACAGTCAGTATTTAATAAATAACTATGATAATGATGTTGATGATTAAAATATTTGGAAAAGATATTTTAGTGGCTTTCCTGACAAAAGTTTTGTTTCTCTTTTCACTTTTACTTCTCTAATTAACAGAGGATTGGTGGTAGAATTAGTATAATTGGCAACTTTCATAACATGGATGTAGAAAAAATATTAGCTTCAGAGTTATTTCTGATTACTTGTGCGCTACTTCAATGGATTATCTTCCCTAGTCTTCTGTTTTGAACTAATAAGATAAATTTTATCGTCTGGATAATCACAGAATTACTGTAGCATAGAAAATCCCCACCCAAAGTATAAAATTTGGATTTGATGAGCCAGCTATGACTTCTATTACCCTATTGCCTAAGTTAAATTGATTGTTCTCCCTGGTAGATGTTTTTAATTATTCTTCTGAGCAATTTGAGTTACCATTCTAACTGTGTATACTGTCAAAATGGAAAATGTATTCCAGTAGAAGCAAACCATGCCATGAAAAAAGGAACCAGATGAATTGGACACAACAGGGTCATTTATGAAGACATGTTATTTTGCCTTCCCTCAGCTTCTGCTTTTTTAACTAGTCCTTATCCTGCCTTTGGATAAAATCTTTACAGTTTCTATACCTTTGCTGAGACTATTAGGTCACATGTAGAGTTTCATTTCTTTAGGTAAATGTACACTCCCATCCAATGCATAAATAAGAACTCTGAATTTAAATTAGTTTAGAACTTCTCTCCTTTCCCAGCTCAGGCTCACTTGGAAATTTGCACTAAAGGGAGAAGCATGGGGGAGGGGGTCTTTTTCATCCCTCATCTTCTGTCCTTCCATCCCCAGTCACTAGTCAAGATTCTTGACCAAGAACTGGGCCAAGGAAGAAAGGGGATTTGAGGAAAAGGCTTTACCTCAAAAACATGAATCTTTAAAACATTTTCTAGCATGCAGACATTTCTCTCAGATATGGGACTTCCCAGTACATCTGTCCCCACACATGAGAAGCTGGTTTTAACATTCAGACTCAGGATGCCATTTTCTACAATCATTTTGAATCAAGATATTAATAATGCCACTGATTTAATTAATTCTATATAGGCCAACTCTTTGTGTAGTATCTAATTGTGCTTCATTATTCTGTTTATCTGAAACAGAAAAAAAAGTGCTATAAAATGGTGACTGACAAATTGTGTACATTTCACTCCACCCCTCTACATGTCGACAACTGATGAGAGTTAAGATATTTTAGTGTTCTTTCCTTTTTGAAATTGATCTAAATTTTTATTAATACATAATTTATTTCATGTGAAGAAAACTGTTGTAAGTTTCTACAAAGCAATATTTTCTATGACAGACAGCAAATGCACAATTTGCTCATTCTTAGTGATGGAAGTAGTGCTATTGCTAAGATATTTTATTATTTGTAAGACTGAAGACTTTATGTTTTTTAAAAAATGCATCACTTCTTTATGATTGTCCAAATTTACTTTTCTTTTTTCACAATGCCCACATAAAGTAAAATATATCTATATACATGAAAATTATATATAACAAACACTTAAAAGTTGCAAAGTGTTTTCTTAGATTCTCTTAGAATGAAAGGAAGCTCCTACAGAAGAATCAGAAGTAATGAACAGAGCATGAAATGAATTAAACTATCTTTGTCACCAGTAGGTCAGTTGATTACTGGCTAGCAGGGAATGTTGCAGAGGCTATTGACTTGAGTACTTTTGCATTAAATGCACTCCATAGTCAGGAAGTCTAGTGGAGAAGCTTGAGTGTTGCAAGATTTAGGGAAAAAATATATCTTGTTAAATTTAAATTTCATGTAAACAATGATATTTTTTTTTAGTACAAGCATGTCCCAAATAATGCATTATGCATTTTATCAAGCAGTCCTACTCTAAATGGTATCCATAAATTTCAGCCTCCTCGTACCAATGAAATAATTCTCCTACAATCAAACAGTGACAAATACAGAGAACAAAAAAGACCAATGAACAGCACTTTCATAGTTTCATAGAATCAGAATATGAAGGATAATTTAAAGCCCCATGATTCATCGTCTTGTATATCCTAGGACTAACATGAGATAGGTATTTGATAAATATTTACCTGAATTATAAATTTCATTAGGAGTATCTTTAACCCAACTTAGAGAACAGATGCAGTAGTTTTTATCTTTGTTTTTAATTTGCTTCTTGTGTGTGTGTGTGTGTGTGTGTGTTTTATTTTAACATTTCCTTGTACATATCTGTGGAATACAGTATGTTGCTTCAATACATGCATATACTGCACAGTGATTTGCTTAGGGTAGATAGCATAGTTTTGTACCCATTAGTCTACGACTTTTCCTCCCCTTTTGCCCTCTTCTCCTCCTGGCCTCTGATAACCATTATTCAGCTCTCTACTTCCATGAGAACCACTTTTTTTTTTTTTTAAGATTCTACATATGACTGATATCATGTAGTATTTGTCTTTCTGTGCCTGACTTACTTCACTTAACATGATGGTTTCCAGTTCCATCCATTTTATTTTTCATTCAGTTGACATTCAACAGAATTGCTGTTATCATTTTCCATAAAGTATACCTTTCTGAATGTGTCAGCAGTTGTTGAGATTTGTAGGCAAAGAAACTGAAAGGGTAGAATGCCCACATTATCAGTAAAACCTTTTGATCATAGTCTCTAAACAGTGCTCTGCATTTAACTCTTTAGAGCCTTATAAGATTTAACAGGACTTGTAGGTACATCATGTCAAGTTTTTGTTTCAAGTTTTAGAGCAAGATGCCCTTCATAAGACATGTTTAATACATCTCTGTATATTGCCAATGATCAGATATTTCTTACTTAAAATGGAGCTCAGAGGAAGGTGTCTTCAGTCTTCTGCTGCCCAAAAGAGGCTCTTTGTGGGTCAATTTTGACACACCTTTTAACTTTGACAGGTCGTTTTAATTCTGCAAGAGTACAAAATGGATAAATTGGCCAGGCTGCATGCTGAAAATTTTTCATTTCTAAATTTTAGTTTTGGTCTTTTCCCTAAGCTGTTCATATAGCTTCTGCCAGGACCTTTAGGCTTAATCTCTTTGGTGTCCTGATCTTTAAAAATCCTGGACTAGAAATGCCTCTTTTCAGCCAGATTTAATTATTTAAAGTGGAAATAACTTACATTGGTATGTTCCCATTTTACAATACAATCTGTATTTGTCATTCTGCTGTTACTCTGTTTGGGCAAATCTTTACTTATTCTTAAAAGAGTCTCTATTAATTTTGTGAGCTCTGAGAGGCTGGAATTGGATAAATGTAGTTCTGCTTAGTAAACACCAGCTCATTCATTCTCATTGTGGGATCCCTAGATCAGCAGCATAAACATCATCTGAGAACTTGTTAGAAATGCAAATGTTGGTATCTAACTCCCCACCTAGTGAATCAGAAACTCTGGGGGAAAGGCCTGCATATCTGTGTATCGCCAAGCCCTCCAGACATTATGAGGTACTATAAAGTTTGAGAAGCACTGTAGCAACTCATACTCAGTTGGAAGGAAAAGAAAGTGTTTATTGGGCAGCCACCAGGAATCAGTCATTGTAGTGGGTGCTTTGAATAAATTACCTCATAAAAATTCCAACAGCATATAAAACAATATCGTTAGCAGGCTCTTTTCCTAAGTAAATCTATACCCTTGAGCAAGTTATTTAAGTGCTCTGTTCCTAAGTTATTTTATCTATAAAATAACTGTAATAGAAGTGGCACAAGGGTTGTTAGGAGGATTAAATGGGCTAGTATATGAAAAAACTAGAACACATGCAATTCCTGACATTTGCTTGCTATCATTATTACTATTATTATTGATTATAATATATATTATTAATATTGATTATTATTGAGGCCTCAATAAGTTTAAAAACTTGGCAGATGTGATATAGCTAGAATAGTGGAAGCCTAATCCCAGGTCTGTGTTCCGCTAAAGGAAAGTCCTTCCCATCTCCCCTCTCCCACTGTGCACAACATGATGATTTGTACCACATACTTTGTCTCCTGTATACACATACATTTTCCTCCTTTTATATTGTTCAATGCTGCTGTGATAGACTGGCTCCCTTAGCTAAACATCACAGGAGGGGGCAATGCTTTATGCTTCCCAGTATCTGATGTTATACTAAGAAACATATTAGGTGTTCAATAAGTATTTGCTAATTGATGGGAAAGAATAAGGTCATGGCTAAATCTTTCTTCAAAACACTGGTAAAATGGATTAAAACTGATATGCTAATAAAATCAGACATTACAGAAATCATATTAAAGAAATATCTCTTTTTCTCCCTCTTTTTTTGATAAGCATATGTGAGTAGCCGAGGTATATACACAGTGCTAACAATCTAGAATCTACAGTCCATCTGACCAAATCCCTTTTAGTTATCAGTGTCCATCCTATATTTTATAAGTGGTAGACAAACATGCAAATGTCCATGGGTTTTCCTATTTTTGTAAAAAAATGGTATTTAAATAGTTGAAGAAAGGTGTTTAACTCATAGAACTGTGGGAACTAATGTGTTTTGAAACTAACTAAATTATCTTTAATATAGTTTGTGTAGATTTCATATTGGGCAATTGACAATTACAAGAAATAAAAATGTTCAACAAAAATGTTTTCATTATTTAACAAATTATGTGTTACATAAAACTTATAAAAATTATAATTTGACTGTGCACATATGACCAGATAATAATTCCCATTATGCCAATTATATTAGATTTTTTATATCAACAAACATTTATGAAACATATGTTTTAAATATCATACTATACTCTTCTTTGTGGGAGAAGGGATTAGACTATCTCCTTTCAAGAACAAAATAATGTAGTATACAAAGTAACTACTGGCTGAGTTGAGGGATGGCCCTGTGATTGGATGGGGAAAAAAGAAATGTGAGATATGAGAGACTGAATATAGAAATGGACAAAGCCAGACCATGTACAATAAAATTCTAGGAAAACAAACCACAGCCTCTGCAGCAATTAACTCTGAATGGTCAGAACTTTCAAGACATTTTCATCAATGACTGCTGACTTCCTTAATTTGTACCTCCTGCTTCCAAACAGAGAAAGCTAAATATGCTCCCCAAACCAGTTACATAGGTTGCTCTGCTTTCTGGTTGGTCCACCTCCATCTTCTCCATGCTATTAACCTCCAATCAGAGCACTCCCAAAGCCGCCTTATTTCATTCACTACAAAGCTTTCCCATTCCTTGCCTGTCTTTGAGTCTCTGCCAAATGCAAGTGTTAGTGGCTGACTCCCTTGCTGCAGCCGACCACAAACAAATAGTACCTGTTTCTACATGTTTGGGTGGCCTTTGTTTATTTCCACGAAGACAGCAGAGGTAGAATTCCTGGGCTTGGAATGTGATTGAATAAAGGGATTAAGAGAAAGGGAAGAGTAAGTAATGAGTAACATTTTGGGTTTGGGTAAATGACAAGTTTGAAGTGTCAGTAACAGAAAGTAAGACTCCAGGAAGCAGAGTAAGTTTTATCAGCAAGGGAATAAATTTTCTTTTGAACATTTTGAGTTCAAGATAATTTTGCAATATATAGGTAGAAATATCTAGCTAGATGTTTGAAAGGTGGCACTTGAACCAAGAAGTGCATTCAGGTCTAGAAATACTTATTTGGAAATATCCCCTGTAAAGATGATAGTTAAAGCCAAGTGTGTGATGGTAAGTTCAGTTAGGAAAATGTAGTAAGAGGAGAGGGTCATAAAATATATTCATGCATTGATTCATGTATTCATTCAAAAATTCATTAGCACAGCTGTGTCCCTGGGCATTGTGCCTGACACTGAGGATAGACATACTGTAAAAATGTCTACATTTAAAGGTTCTGGTAGGTAGAGAAAAGCGAGACAAAGACTATAAAATGTAATCATCAAAATATAAAAACAAAACCAACCAAACAAACAAAAATAATAATAAACAAGAAGGCAGTGATCAAATCCCTGGAAGAAGAGAATTTTATGAAGGATGATGTAGTTAACAGTACTGCATTCTGTAGATATTCCAGAGTGATGACGACCTTAAAAGGAACATGGGATTTGATGTCTTGTCACCATTGGAGGTATCCAGTAAAGAGTATCATTAGAGTTTTGGGTGAAAAAAATATTATAAGGTATAAGAAGTAAGGTAGAGTACCTACCCAAGAAGAAAATGAAAGATAGCTTGGAGAGTTAGGAGGGTGAAGGGCAAAATTTTCCAGAGTAGGTAAGGCTTGAAATTATAAGTCAAATGGAAAGATCAAGTGGAGAATGAGAAATTGGTTGTTATTAGAAAAAACATACAACTACAATCCTTTGAAGTTGTTACAACAAGCAAACGGAAAGGACATTGTTGGGTGGGAGGGGAGAGAGGGAGGAGGGAGGGAGGTTTCGGTGATGGGCCACAGTAATCAACCACATTGTATATCAACAAAATAAAAATAAAAAAAAAAAGAAATGGATCACATATTCAAAACATGTGGATTAAACCTTGTTTTGGTTGTGTTTAAAACAAACAAAAAAAAAACATAAAGGATGTATGATAATTCAGGACTGGCAAGAGGGGACGCAGATAGAAGACTAGGAGGATAGAGATCATTTCCTGGAAATAAACTAATAGAAGAGGAATAGATGAAGTTAAGCATGTATTTTTGAAGTGGAGAATAGGAAAATTGAAGTTGTTTATGAGTAACTTTCATCCACTTAACAATGTATGAGCAGGTTATGTTGTAGCAGGAGAGAGAAGCAAGTACAGAATGGGGGGTGTTGGGAATATTTCCTTTTAGAGGATATTAAGAATATAATGTATATGTAATTTGTGGAGGAATGATATAATCATGATGACCATGAGCAACACAGAAGACTAGTTGTGTGGTAGTATAGCCAAAAAAAGGAGAGATTAAAAGATTAATGAAAGTTTCAATTTAGCAGCTTTTTCCCCCAAAGATTAGAAGCTTGAGACAATTCTATGAAATATCGTCTAATTTAGATGGGGTGGGTTTGAGTGGAGGGGAGACTAAGGAGTCAGAGAAGTTGTGGGGCACTTGGCATTTATGATGTATGACTATCCCATTTTAGACATAAGGAAACTGTGGCTTAGAAAGCCTTATGTAGGTTGCTTGCTAACATTGTTAAAGTGAAGATTCTGATCCATGTTTCTGGGGTGGGGGCTGACATTCTGCATTTCTAACAAGAACAGAACTATCAGTGAGAATCTATATTTTAACAAAAATTCCAGGTAATTTGTATGCGCCTTTAAGTTTGAGAGGTGCCTCTGAATATATCACTCTGGCCTCAGAATTGACAATTGGCAAAAAAAAAAAAAAAAAGTATGGAAAAGACAAAGGAAGAAGAGAATACAGGGTACTTTCTAGGGCATCACTAAAGTAGCCAGCCATAGAGGACAAGCTAAAAAGGGACCAGTGGCACCTGAATACTGCTACATACTTTCAGAATAGGAACAGATAAGGATTCGATAGTAGTGATGACAACTACAAGACTGAGTCTCCAAGCTTATCTAAGCTGGTGTGACAGTCAAAGTGAGATAAAAATGAATGTTTCCATAGTTACCAATTAATTTTCATAAAGATTAAACAAATCCTGTGAACTTTTACACATTCTTACAGACCTCCCAATACAACTGTCTCCAGTAACAAAAGGATCATTATATTATGCTGGGAGTTACAATTTATAATTTTAATTTCTTATCAAATGTATAGGTATCTTTATCATGGTAACTTTTTTGATGGGCACTATTATTTCTTTAAGCTTTACCAATTAATGTGGCTGAATGGCATCTTAGGAAAATTATGATAATATCACTCCCAAAAAACTCACAAAAAAGAGTTTGGAGAGTATTTTTGTAATGTGCCATTTATACTTTGAGGTAGTTGTCAATTATTTCAACACAACATCAAACAATTTAAAATTTTAATGTCTAGAATAATTTGAAGAGGGATTTCTTATAATAGTGATATCTAAACATCAAAATATTAAACATAAAGTTGTATAAATTTTGGATTTAGACACTTAAATCTCCACCTCTAAAATGGATTGTTGTTTTATATATCTTTGACAACAAAAAATTTTGTAATCATTATTTTCATTTTATGCCTTTTTAGTGAGAATAAATCTTTATTTAGATGTTGTGTCATTTTGGATTTTGTGACCACTATTTAAAAACAGGTATTCATTCAGTTACAAGGATATCAAAGGCACAACGAACAACAGGCTAAAATACAAATTCCAGCCTATAATATTTATTAGCAATGTTTTTGTTTGTTTGTTTGTTTTTTAAAATTTCTAATCATGTATTTTGTTATGGGGTAGTTTTTATTTTTTTATTATTATTATTTTTTTAAATTTTATTTTGTCGATATACATTGTGGTTGATTATTGTTGCCCCTTACCAAAACCTCCCTCCCTCCTCCCTGTCCTCCCTCCTACCCAACAATGTCCTTTCTGTTTGCTTGTCGTATCAACTTCAGGTAATTGTAGTTGTTATATCTTCTTCCCCCCGTCCCCCTCCCCGGGTTTTTTTCATGTGTGTGTGTGTGTGTGAATTTATTTATTAAGTTTTAGCTCCCACCAATAAGTGAGAACATGTGGTATTTCTCTTTCTGTGCCTGACTCGTTTCACTGAATATAATTCTCTCAAGGTCCATCCATGTTGTTGCAAATGGCAGTATTTCATT
>NW_007729989.1:77251-93857 GCF_000696425.1 Galeopterus variegatus
ACTTTCTCCCACTCTGTCGGTTGTCTTTTAATTCTGTTAATTGTTTCTTTTGCTGTGCAGAAGCTTTTTAGTTTGATATAATCCCATTTGTTTATTTTTCCTTTGGTTGCCCGTGCTTTTGGGGTTGTATTCATGAAGTCTGTGTCCAGTCCTATTTCCTGAAGTGTTTCTCCTATGTTTTCTTTAAGAAGTTTTATTGTTTCAGGGTGTATATTTAAATCCTTAATCCATTTTGAGTTGATTTTAGTATATGGTGAGAGGTATGGGTCTAGTTTCATTCTCCTGGGGGGTAGTTTTTAAATAACTTTCAAGAATACAGCGAAATCCTTACAAAATCCCTGGGAGATTAATGGTTTGTCTTGGTGTTAATCCATTAATAGCCTCTTTCTCTAGTAGATTTTAGATTATGGAGAGAGTCACTTTTTCTTTTTATTTTTATTTCTCCTAATGTATACTAACATGCTAATGCATAGTAGGAACTTAATAAATTCAGAGAAATGTTATCTATTAATGTTATCCTAACTTAGTATTTGACTTCATTGAAATTCTGAGTTTAATTCAGATTGGGGTGACTTTTGACTCCACAGTATATTAGTGGTAAGGCTTTTTGGAGTTTAGTCAGTCAAATGTTAGCTTCCAGTCTCTTATCTGAAAATGTGGAACATAATCTCTAACACATGAGACTTTTGTGAACATCAGTTGAGGATACGTGGTATAAAATGTAAAAATCCTATCAAAGTACTTTTTATCCACTGCTGATTGAATATTATTTTCCTGAACCCCAAACTGTCTTTAAAATTATTTACAATTAAATGATTGTAAGTGTTTTTTATTTATTTATTTATTTATTTTTTGTTAAATTTTTATTTTGTCAATATACAATGTATATGATTATTATGGCCCATCACTGACACCTCCGGAAGTGTTTTTAAATAATTTCATAAAATTGTTGAAAATGATTTTATAATTTTTATGTTTCCAAAGAATTTTAAAATTTAATCTCTCCCTAAGTACCCCCCAAAATTGAACTCCCTGCAAAATTGTGACAAGAGGATGTAAAACGCTAATTATTTTAGAATCAGAGAAATCACTATCTGAGATGCCAATTCCATGATTTTCTCCAAACTCTTAGTCACATGTCCAATAAATCCATTCATTAACAGTATTAATTTGTCTATGGAAATACTAATTCAAACACAACTTTTAAAGATTTCTGTAGTAATTTGACAGCCATATAAACATAATTCTGAATCATTCATTATTTGATATGATAGGTTTAGAATATAAGAGTTAAAAAATTAATTTCTTTGGAGGTTTGCTTACTTGGCTTAGTATAAGTGATTTCTGAATAGCTGTTCCTTCAAATATAACTAGTACAAATAAGAGATGAATATCCGATCAAATTCATTAAGCTAGAATCTTATGTGAAATAAAATTTCCTGAAATGTATCAAGGTTAAAACTTTAACCCAGTGTCAGTGTCACTGACAGTTTAATAACTGGTTCTTCATCACAAATCTCTCCTCTAAAAATAGTTATTTATGCATGTCATGTGAAAATTGACTCTTTCCTCCTTAAATATGTCTCAGAACTAAGTATCCTTGCCTGAGTCAAGCCCCACAAATCATTGAAAAGGGTAAATTAAAGTTTGAGGGAAGTATTTATGCTTTGGCCTTCTTATATGTCTCAAATCACCTTTCTGGCTTGGATTTGACCTTGGAAGACTGACTAGGCTAATGCCTTCAATATGGTTTCTGAAATCTCTGAACAGTGTGAACAATGTCTTACAATCTGAGAGCCCAACATATCTAATCATTGTAACAATGTCAGTCAAACAAACAAGAATGTCCTTTGGATTTATTGTTAATATATAAATATGTACTTTCAAATATATATATATATATAAGCATTCTAGATGTAACTGGAGAACATAAATTTCCTTATGTGATTTTTATGTTAAAATTCTATTGTTCATTTAAAAGTGTCAATGTCAATTTAACATTGCAAATATGCAATGCAGTGCCTGCAGGAGTAATCAAGCATCTGATAGTGCTAAAAGAAATTATTGTTTCTGCATTATAAGATCAAAACCTTGAAGCTTGACCTTAAAATTTTAATACTGAAATGGTAATAAAAATTAAAATTTTTAATTTTTATATCCAAGTTGTTCATTTTGCAATGGTAATATTTAGCTTGGCCAAAGGTTGATCTCAACATTCAAACTTTTAACATTTGGCCACAATTTAACTCGATAAAAAAGGAGAGAAGGAGGGTAGGTCACTGTAATTCCTTGATTGACTTTTTGAGGTTCAAGCATTTCAAATCACACTAGATTTTTGGGAAAGACTTCCCCCTTAACAAGTATCAGTAGAGAGTAGAGCCCTTGAAAGCATCATTTCACTTCTTGCTCCTGCAGGGACAATGACCACAGACAGCGATAGTAAAATCAAGCATTTCAAATCACACTAGATTTTTGGGAAAGACTTCCCCCTTAACAAGTATCAGTAGAGAGTAGAGCCCGTGAAAGCATCATTTCACTTCTTGCTCCTGCAGGGACAATGACCACAGACAGCGATAGTAAAATGAGCCTGAGAGGTCCACAAGATTAAGCCATATGCAGTGGGATTTGTAAAAGGAGAGACATCTATGTAAGGCTAATAAACAGTGCCTGCAAACTTGGGAATGTGGAGACATGGAACAATTGTCAGTAACTGGAGTGAAACAATGGATGGAGAATCAGAGACTTAGAGTGCAGTCAAGCCTTTGCCACTAATTAGCTCAGAGACTTTGGCCAAGAAAGGCTGAACGTTCATTATAGAAGATTTCAGTCCACAAATGCATTTCAATTTGCAGAATGAGGACAACAAATTTTAATGTGAACATTTGCATCTTGGTGATAATGATATTTTCTTTTCCTCTAACATTTAATCAAAAGGATATTAGAAACATTTTTTCCACCTCTCAAGTTGTTCTTTATAGTGTCAGATTCACTGTCACATATAATAATCCCTTTGAAGAGTTAAATATTATTTCTTTGGCAGGTAAGTGGTGTTATATAATGTTTCTTTCAATTACGGTAGAAATCAGTTGAAACAATTTGATACATAGAAACCAAAGCAAAACATATTCTTCAAAACAACACCAACCGTTAAGTCATTGGCATAATAGATTCAGTTTATTATAGTTTTTCTTTTATTAACTTATATTGCAATTGACTAGACATACAGTAGAGAACCTGCTGATACACGAGTCATACAAGAGTTTTCTGAAGGGTTCGCAAGTACTACCAATTTCTTCATTGAGGGCAGAGTTTAAATCTTCAGTTTTCTTATTTTGTTCATATAGAACAGTATCTTCCGAGAAGTAGCAAATTTAAGGGCTTAATAATTCGTGTTGGTTAGTAAGTTACCACTGCATCAAAATGGTAAAGCTTTTGCAAAGTGTACACATAACTATTAAATAAAGTCGGTCACATATGATGGTAACCAAGTGACTTGATTTAAAGACAATAATATTAACCAGTTTCATACACTGTTATTAAATCAAATATCTTAATTTATGATCTATAGTGAACTATTGAGTACTATGCAGCCTTTAAAATTATGATATAGAATATTTATATTCATGGAGAGTAATATATTATTCAGTAATTAAAACAGATAAAGCAAAGATAAAACCAGGATTACAGTATGATAACCACATTTGCATGTGTGTGCATGTCCATATGTATACGGATGCATGTATGTTGGACACTGTTAAATGAACGTAACATAGAAGCTTCTCCAAAACAATATCTGCAAAATACATTATGTTTGTAAATGTATCTATCACCCATAGTCCCACAAGAAGCAAAGCAGATGATAAAGATTTTTTGCTTGTCATCCCTGCGTTAAAGATCCCAAATCAGAGTAATTGGTCTTAAATCACAATAGTTTTAATGAGTAACTGGTAATGCTATTTCAGACAAATGTAATAATCAGAGATGTTTGTCAAGTTATATGTACATTAATTATTCATACAATAACATTTTTTATACTATTGAATCACTATTTAACATTTTATGGTGCTTGAATTAAAATTGAATACCAGTACTAATACAGAATATTTCTTATTTTATTTTTGTAGGTCTCAGGGTGGCGAACTTTTTCTCTGAATTCCTAACCTGTGAGCTTATGGTAAGATAATAATTAATAAACCAAACATTAGAATTATTTTTTCTTATTATCCCTGTTAGATAGTGTCCAGTTTTTAACAGTAAAAGACATTGTGATAATTCACTTAATATTTTACCATAAATTTTGAAGAAACAATGTGATATTTTCTATCAAAATGTTTGTGTCCTTGTTTAGATTAAATAATATAGTTGTTTGATACAGTATTTAATAGGTTTCCTTGTGAATTTGAAGGCATGATTTAGAAAGGTAAAGATTTATACCACTAAAAATTTTCTTTGGATATGAGTGGCAATTTTATATATTAATTTTTTCATATATTTGATGCCAATGAATAGAGATAATAAGTTATTGAAAGTAACACTTACTTTATCATCTGTCAAGATTTATCAAAATTGTGTTCCTCTATAAAGCTCGATGTTAAAGCTTTAGGGACTAGAAAGTAAAAATATGTAACTATGGAAATAAAATAATAAGAAATAACAAGTGACTTCTAAGGCACATTTTTAGGCATTATTTATTTGTTAATTTCTGTGATTAAATTCATTTAATAACACTTTTTAAAAATATGACTCTGGGTTATATTAATAATTGATTACTAGAGAATATACATAAACATAAGTTTATTTGTGTTGTGAAATTGATGATTTTTAGTAAGATAACTTTCAGAGTTTATCTGTTCCTTAATAGAAAACATGATAAAGATTTAGCTTATATTCAATATATAAAATCCAGATAATAGGGGTATTTGTACTGTACAATTTATATTCAGGGAATATCCTTGGAAACACAAAGGCTGTTGACTAAAATTCCAGTTCATTTGGGTATGAAGCATTACTGAAATGTATCTTGAAGATGTTTTCTAGACAACAACCACCTCTGAGAAGTCTAAGTTGTGCTTTTAGTTTTCTTCTTTTAGAAACATTTAACACAGGATTATTAAAAACAAGTGTCATATAGAAGCAAGGGGAAATTGGAAAAATTCCTCAACCATAGGAGGATTTTGCTAATAATGGAAGTAATTTTGATGAATTATTTGGGTACACATAGAGTAATAATTTTATACCCCCAAAATACATTTTAAGTTGTAAATTATATTTTGTAAATATATCTCAGTGAACTTTTTAGTAAATTATTTCAACTTATTAAGTGAAAAAAAAAACTTTAAATTACTATCATCTCCAGTGTTTTTAATCTAATTAAATAAACATATGTACAGAAGATTAGTCATATCTTAAACGCACAGTCTCAGTGAATTGTCACACAATGAATATACCCATCTAACCAGCACTCACATAAATTAAAAAAATAAAACAATGGAACATTAGAATACCTTGAGGCCCCTATAATGCTCTTTTCTAGTCACTATGCCCACAGAGCAAAAGGAACATTTTGATTTCTACAAGTTTAGTTTGCCTCCTTTTTTACATTCTATACATTAAATCATACAGTGGGTACTGCTTTGTTTCTTTTGCTCAACATTATGTTTGTAAGATTGCCAGGTGGAGTGGTAAACTACTCGTTTTCATTGCTGTGTAGTATTCAATTGTGTGAATATATCAAATTATTGACCTTTTTTTACCATTGACAGACATTTGTGTAGCTTCCAGACTTTGACTCTTATGAATGTTGATGACAGTGGTAAACTACTCGTTTTCATTGCTGTGTAGTATTCAATTGTGTGAATATATCAAATTATTGACCCTTTTTTACCATTGACAGACATTTGTGTAGCTTCCAGACTTTGACTCTTATGAATGTTGATGATACGGATATCAGGAATGTGTTTTTTAAGGAATACGTGCATGCATTTTGTTAAGTATATAGGATATGCATATGTTCTGCTTTAGTAGATATTGACAGTTCACCAAAGTGGTTAGCAGTTTTTGAGAGTAGGATATGAGCGAGTTCAGTTGTTCCATATAGTCACTAATACTTAGGATTTTTCACCCTCTAGTTTTAGTCGTTTTGGTATATGTACAGGGATATTCTAATTTGGGTATCTTGAAGACAGATTGTATTAGTCCTTTTCTGCTGCTTGTAACAAAATACCTGGAACTGGGAAATTTAGAAGAAAATGAAATTTATTGCTTACAGTTTCAGAAGCTGGGAAGTCCAAAGTCCAGGGAACATATTTGGTGAAGGCCTTGATGGTGGTGACAGTGATGACAGAATATCACATTGCAAAATGGCATAGCAGAGAGAGACTAACTTCTTATGTGCCCAGAACCACACCCCTGACCACCATTATTAATCCATTCCCTAGACATAGTCTTGCAATCTAATCAGCTCTTCAAAGCCACACCTTTCAATTACCATAATAGGATTTCTCACCCTCTTAACAGTCATAGTGGGGATTAAGCTACTAATACATAAAACTTGAGAGACACAATTCATATCACAAATATTATTAAATACTTGTTTTAATGCTTATTTGTCTTGTGGACATTCTGTTCTTGAAGTGTCCTAAATCTTTTTGCCATTTTCTTACTATATTATCTGTTCTTTTTTACTTGGTTTCAGGAGACAGATACACCACTTTATATGTCCAACAAAGAATTTAGTACTATATATTAATATTTAATACTATATATTTATATAATCTCCTTGGTATTATGTATATATGATATTAAATCCTACAGTGGTATGCTGGGATTCAATGATGTTTACTTATTATAAAATGCCTCAAACTGATACACAAGATCCAACTATTAAGTGTCAATAATTATGAGAGTTTGCAAATCTACCTTGGTAGAAGTATTTACCCCAATACATTGGCAAAAACCAAAAATCAGGGCTTTATTTTTTCTTCTGTAGAGCTATTTGTTAAACATTTACCAGAACACCACTGGATATTTGTACTGTATATTCAACCACTTGGTGGATTTTCTCATTACTCTCCTGATGATGTGTTTTGATGAACAGAAATTCTTAATTTTTATTTATTTCAGTTTATCAGATTTTTTTTTTCTTTCTCTGATTACAGCTTTTTGTGTCCTATTAAAGAAATATTTGCCTTGGTTAGCAAATGCTAAGATACTTTCTCATGGTTTCTCTAAATTCTTTGTTGTTTAAATTTTCAAAATTACTGGTTTCCGGGTTTTATATTGTTCTATGTTATTATTTTGTGTGTTTAAGGTAGATAGCTAGATAGCTTTTTGGGTTGGTTTTTTTTTTTTTTTTTTGGTGGCTGGTACAAGATCCAAACCTTGACCTTGGTGTTATAATGCTGCGCTCTAACCAACTGAGCTAACTGGCCAGCCCCTACAGCTTTTGATTAAAATAGTAATTGCTCTGTATATATATTTAATAGTTTTATTATATAATTTATATACAAATATGAAGACACTGATATGTTTAATAATTTAATGTAGTTATTAAGATAGGCAATTTGTAGTATTTTGTCAAGTTATTTATGTATTTATGTATTGTCCATTGTAAGTTTCACACAAAACAGTTATTTGGCAATAATTTTGAAACAAAATTCATCACTGTAAGAAAATTATTTGACTTTATCCTTAAATAAATTATGATAATTTATTATTATGATAATTATGATAATTTATTTCCATTCATATATTATTAAGTGAACCAAAGTCTGTGATACAAATATTCTACAAGAACATTAACAATTTCAGAATATTACGCTAACCTTTAGGCATTCAAATAAAATTATTGTTAAAATTTACTTATTGCTTCTAAGATATTATGTTTAGTAATTGCATAAACATGTAACAGCCATGATATATACAGCCTAAAAGATTAGCTATTGGATATAATTGTATGTACTTTACGAAGATTTTATTTGCTTTGTGGTATATATATTACACGTTGATTTATTTACTTTCCCTTGAAAAACATATCACGTACCAGTTTTTCGCCTGATAGGAAGGATAGTATAAAAACAAGTATTATTTCTTTCTTAACATTCTGAGTCAATTATGCAAATGTATATGTATGCCACAGATTGTATTGTTCTATTATGCATGGTTTTTAAGTTGCATGAGCTTTTTCCTCTTGAAGTAATAATCTTGATTTAAATAGTCATTTTTCTCTATAATAGTTAAAATCTTTGAGCGATGTAATGAAACATAATGGAATTAAATGATTATTTTTAAATGGAAAGTGCAATCACTTCAATATGCACATATCACATTTAGACTGTTTCTTTTTCATCTTTGGCTCCTTAATCCAAGTCATTTCATGATTTCACAGAAACTCATAACTCAACATAATGGAAATGCAACAGCAATCTGGATAATATGTTATTTTAATAATTAGTTATTATGTTTCACATCTTCATAATACTGAAACAATCTGATGAAGAAATTTTGAGGCTTAGAGATTAAAATCCTTGAGACTAAAGAAAGATGGTATTTAATTTAATTCTCTATATTTGGATATTTGAAGAGCATGGGATTTGTATCAGAGACAGTTGTGTGTTTTTTGTTGTCTGTTTTACTTTCTTGACTGTTTTAGACAGCCAAAGATGATGAAACATAGACTGTACTAATTAAAAGCTAATTAGGTCATTTTCGCTTTTACTAAATTACCAATCTCTGTGGCATAATGAAAGAAGGGAGAATAGAGGTGAAACAAAGAAAGCTGTCTTAAAGATTGGTTCTCAGACTTTAAGAAGCACTAATACTTCTGATCCTTCACTAGCCATTCCAAATAGCTAAATAATGAGTTTATCTGTGGAATACAGCATAGGTTACAGAAATAAATGTTTCAGGATTTATTTCATACGTCCCTGAAGTTAAATCATAATTAAAGTGAAAAAGTCCAGTTGAGAGACACAGACCACATATACCCATGTAAGTAATCAATTTCAATTAAATATACTTTATCTCATTTTCACAATGACGACAGGGCTTGGGGACAAATAAAATTCAAAGACACACAACTAACATCCTGCATGAAGGTAAATGGCGGAAACTGAAAAACTGTAAACATGTTGAATGTCTTAATATGCATTATTTGAGCCCAAAATTAAACGATTGAATTATGCAATAAAAGTCTAATCTGAAGGTATTAACACCCTTTGAAAAATCAAAAAAAAAAAAAAAAAAAAAAGGGGAAAGGAAAAAAGGAAAATGCAAGTAGAGAAAATATAATTAAAAGAAGTTTTGGTAATGCAAATGAAGTTTGGATTTGAGAACACAATTACTGGATGCATAAAATACTCTGTTTTGGGGGGGAGGCAGAGGGGGTTCCTATTCAGTAATACATTGATTACAATGAACTGTCAAAGTGCAGTGTTGTGGGTTTTTTTCCCTGAAAAATATAGAGAGAAAATGGAATTCTACAAAATATAATTAAAAGAAGTTTTGGTAATGCAAATGAAGTTTGGATTTGAGAACACAATTACTGGATGCATAAAATACTCTGTTTTGGGGGGGAGGCAGAGGGGGTTCCTATTCAGTAATACATTGATTACAATGAACTGTCAAAGTGCAGTGTTGTGGGTTTTTTTCCCTGAAAAATATAGAGAGAAAATGGAATTCTACTTCTGATGGGCACTTTCAGCAGATATTCATGAAAAACTGGTTCAATGATGTTTACTTATTATAAAATGCCTCACCTAAATCCTTTACTCTGAATATATACGAATTATCACCTCTTCACACCTTTGGATAGATTGTTCCTATCTGGCTTGCTCTCACATAATTCTGATTAAATAAATTATCCATCTGTGAATCCCCTAGGCTTAACTTTTAATACTTACTCTATGTTATTTCCACACTATATCTAGCCTTCCCCTGCTCCCAAAATGTCAGAAACAAGTAAATTAGTTGCTAAGACTTTTCCATTTGTCTAAAGACAAACTTACCAACCTCTGTAAAAATTTGTATGTTATCTTGCTCCTTCTTTGATATACTATTGATATCTTGGAGAATCAAGATTAGACTTTTGTCAATTTCACTTATTGATAATGAGGTGTTAGGAAAAGCAGTAAATGCATTTTTAAAAAGAGCTTTAGAGTATATTTAAGCTTACTAAAGACTTTATACAGAATATATTTAATTCTGGTAGCAATAAAATGGATGGGATTTCATTGTAAAGCTGAGCAGAATTCAGCTTCTAATATGTCAGCTTTACATGACAGATTACTAATAAACTGCCACTGTTATCACTTGATACCAATCTTTGGTGACTGTTTTTTAACCTGAAACTCAAATGTATTTCCTAAAGTAATCTTTACTTTGTGAAACAGTTTCTTCCTTTCAACACCTTTTCTTCTCTGGTCTGTAGAATTTATTGTGCCATTTAATTAATGGTTTCAATTTCATTACACTAATAAATTCCAAAAATCACTAGGGCATTGAGTGAATTCAGATATATAGATAGATAAATAGAAGGGTTTATTATTAGTAGAAGTCATAGTAGAAGATGAATACAAAGGCAGAGTAAGAATTAAGAACGAGAATATTCTTTAAATTTGGTATCATGGCCATTATCTGACAAAATGCAAAAGTGGGCAAAGTCCATTTTCTAACTTTCCCCAGTGTCTTTGCTTTTTTCTCCTTTTTGTTCACCACTCCGTTATAGATACCCATTTTCTACTGTGCATATATTCTGCAATTCAACAAACCACACTGAACATCTGTATGTACTGGGCACTGTACTAGTATTAGGAAAAGATCAACAGAGCCTGCAGGGAATTTACAGTTCTGGAGAATTTGCAGGGTCTATGGTCATCCTCCAGCTACAAAAGGGTCATTACCCATGAAGGTCTTTGTGCTGTATTTACACATTTTCGTCACACATCAAGACTTTAGTTACCCATCAGGGGAAACTAAAGAGCTCCTTTACATTAAGTGGTAATTAGTAGGTTAAGGGACATAGCATCTGATGGTGATAAGGAAAATGTGCACAATGTCATAGAGAAAGCAAAGCATGTCGGAAACCCTATAAATCCATGAAGGTATGACTGACTGAGTTGTTAGCAGCATATATTTCCTCATTGACATAGATGGATGGTTAATGTCAAAACTGTTCATTCATTGGGCAAAGCTGGAAATGAGTTCATATTCTCAGTGAGGTATTCATCAGTATTTACTGAGCAATTATTTATGACATGTCACATACTCTTCTGGATAGTTTCATACGAATAAAATAATGCTGTATGTATAATCAATTATGTTTCAATTAAAAATAAATTTATACAGCATTCAGGAAATGCAAATCAAAACCACACTCCTAATTGGAGTGAGGTACCATCTCACTCCAATTAGGATGGCTAATATCCAAAAACCTGAGAATGATAAATGCTGACGAGGTTGTGGAGTAACAGGAACTCTCATACACTGTTGGTGGACTTCAAAATGGTGCAGCCTTTATTGAAAATGGCATGGAGTTTCCTCAGACAATTACAGATAGATCTACCATATGACCCAGCTATTCCACGGCTGGGAATATACCCAGAGGAATGGAAATCATCATGTTGAAGGGATACCTGTACTCCAGTGTTTATTGCAGCACTATTTACAATAGCCAAGAGTTGGAACCAGCCCAAATGTCCATCATCAGATGAGTGGATATGGAAAATGTGGTTTATCTACACAATGGAATTCTACTCTGCTATAAAAAAGAATGAAATACTGCCATTTACAACGACATGGATGGACCTAGAGAGAATTATATTAAGTGAAACAAGTCAAGCACAGAAAGAGAAATATCACATGTCCTCACTTATTTGTGGGAACTAAATTGTTCTCTTGAAAATGAGGAGTCATAATGAATTTTGAGAATGGATGTGAATGTAAACAATGGAAATTGCCTACTTTGTAGGCAATCACTTGTTCAATTTGATCTGAATATCCCTGGAGACTTTTCATTCTAAAGAAAAATGCAACACATCCCCTGGGAAGTATTTCACAAAGCCTCAGTTTGTCTATTATGTCCTCAGGAAAAATAACAATATTAACTCAGGAAGAATGTAGTGTAGCAACAAAGCATAATAAGTATAAATGGTACAGCCGGTTGCCTGGCCAAGAACCATTCTTCCTTTCCTGCTTCTTAAGGGAACTTTAACTTTTTAGCTCTTCATCCTTCTCTGTGCAGCCTTGAGCTTCTGTGCAAGCAGGACACATTTTCCGATGCAGAGGATAAACATGATTGGTCTAAGCCAACAGTAATCGGTTTTTCTAGGCTAGGGCAGATGGCACAGTTGACCAGAGAGATGGGAAGGGATCTAAAGTAAGCAGATGCGTAGATGGGTGGGACTATTTATAAAAACTTCTTTAGGGCCGGCCCGGTGGCACACTGCTACAGTGCGCCGCTTGGGAGTGCGGTGGCGCTCCTGCCGAGGGTTCAGATCCCACATACAGACCGATTCCCGCTCACTGGCTGAGCGAGGTGTGGGGGCAACACCGAGGGTTGCGATCCCGTTGCCGGTCCCGGTCCAGTACGGGCGCGACACTGAGGGTTGCGATCCGTTGCCGGACACGAAAAAAGACAAAAAGGAAAAAAAAAAAAAAACTTCTTTAATCTTAAAAGAGAAAAAAGAAGGTGAAGTCATTTTTTTTTTTTTCCTACTGGGTATCTTGTGCCTGGATGTGAAACCTAAAACCATAGCAGACACCTTCCAATATTGAGGGAAGCTAGCCAGGGACATACCTTTGACAGGAGATAGAGGACAAAGATGGAATGAATATAGGTCCTTGATGATGTCAGTGAGCCACCCATGGAATTCTACAACTGCTGACTTCCTGTTTGTATGATAATGTCTTTCCCAGAGTCCAAGCAAGTTAGTTTCCTGTTACTTGTGCCCAAAAGCATCTCAACTAATACAATTAGAATAATTAAATTTTAAACTTGAAAGGATTCAAAAAAGTGCACATCCTCCTTGTTTTATATTTGAACAAATGGAGGACCTGAGAACATAAATGACTTGTGCGAGATCACACAATTAATTATAAGCAGAATCAGGCTTCCTAAGTTCCACAAATATTCTGTCTACTCATTTTTAATATATTTCAGTTATTTTAATAGTCACATTTATATTTATTCATTCATTCATTCATTCATTCATTTACTTACTTATTTATTTATTATAAATGTACCAGTTTCTTTATAGAAGTTACATTATTTTTATTTTATTTTATTATTTATTTATTTTTTAAAATTTTAACTTCTCAATATACATTGTAGTTGATTTTTGTGTCCTTTTACCCACTCCTCTTCCCCCGCCCCTCTCTCCCCTCCCTCTCCAACTACATCATATCTGTTCACTCATCTTAACGAGTTCAGGGAATTGTTGTGATTGTTGTGTCTTCTTCCCCCCTAATTTAAAAATGTAGAGAATAAAGATTTGGTCTCTTCCTCAGTTATGCTGCTTGCTCTTTCTTGCCCACAACCACCTGCAGACATACACCATTTGCTCTCCACTGGCTGCCTGTGCCCGTGATGTTCTCTCAACAACAACATAATAATCACAGCCCCGGTAGGACCCCCCAGTCTGTCCTCCCTGCAATACGCTATCCTCTTACCACGACCCATTCACACATATTTGACTGACAGAAATAAGTACCGCTTTTCCTTCATTTCTCCAAGTTTCCTCTCAAATTCCACTTCCCCTGGGAAATATTTCATAAACCCTCAGAAACCTGATGTGCTCTTTCATTTGCCCATTGAGCTTCAACCACATTCCCACTAGATCGATTATTTTATGGCTTTATATCTACTTGATGACCTCTCTCTGCTCTTAACTTTTCACTTTTTGACGGCAAAGCTGGTGTCCTTGCTGCCTTTGTATTTGACTCTTTAATAAGTGTCATAAGGCGAGGTTTATTGTCTGTTTGCTAGAGTGTGTGCCTGGGCAACAAAACATATTAGGATCAGTGTACATAAACCAAACAAATATTTAGAGTATGTTTTTTTTTTCTTTTTTCATGATAAGGAATAAGATAGCTTAGAAAGGGGCTTCTCAAAATTTTCCACAAATGTCAAAATGTTTCCCTACCCAAGAACTTGACTGACAAGGGATGATCTGAGGAATATAGTTAGTAATGACTCATTGCAAGAGTAAACTTTTTTTTTTTAAATCTGGTGTTTAATCTTTTAAAATCATGCTAAATTTGTATTCTATAGTGTTTAGTCTTTTAAAACCATACTAAATATCTATTCTATGTCATAAAACATGCATGTTTTATTTAGCATAAAATAATGTTTACGTGTCATTATGTCAAACTGATTCTCCAGGAAGAATCACCTTGTTTAACCTTGTACTGCAGGCAAATCACTGCAGGCCCTCTAAAAGGTTTAATTCTCTAATCAAGAAGCATGGACTTAGAGGACAGAGAATAATCTGTGAAATATGAGGGTACATCAAAAAGTTTGTGGAAAGATTTGTGTTGCCTCTCAATTCTATTTTTCAAGGAACTTTTTGAAGTACCCTCATATAAAATTTTGTCCATAACACTATTGCTAATTGCTGTGCTCTTGAGTAACTATTGTACATTAAACAAATAAATAAAATCCTTATGGTTGTGTTATTATAATTCACCTTCATATATATCATTGTTTTTGAAAGGTAAACATATACAAACTATTTTCATGTCCTTGAATTCAAGGATACATATATACTGACAGGAACAGTCTTTAAATAATAACAATAGTTTGATTTCTATTGTCTATTTATGAATGTAGTTAGTAGATTATGAGTGTTTTATATAAATACTGGAAAGGAAAAAATATCCCAAAATGAAATTGCTAGAGAAGAAAAAATCTGCAGGAAAAAAGATTTTTTTTTTCTTTTTAATCTGCATGGCATTTGAGTTGTCACAAATGAGAAGGCAGCCAACAAATGATTCATCCTGTGTCCATCATAGCATTTTTATAAATCTGCCTGACATCTCTGGCCTATCAGAGAGCAGAAAAATGAAATTATAGATTCCCTGCTATAGATGACACCATCAATGAAGGATTTTAGGGAAGGTGATTTGGTCATTTTCATTTATCTCATTTCTCTTTATTCCATCCTTGACAGCTCTAACATATGTCTTCAAAATCCCAGGAAGCATGACCAAAGTTTAATCTTCTGTTTTCTTTTTACCAAGGACATTTGGATGTTTTCACAATTGCACAATAGATAAATAATTTTATAATATCTGGAAATACATTATGTAGAAAAATATGTAAAAAGTGATTTTAAAGGTAAAGAGACCTATAGTTTGTTTTTAATACCAATGGATGTTTGAAGCATTTTCTTTTTATTTCTTATATCTTAAAAATATTAAAATATTTTTCATATACTTATAAAAAGTTTGCCAATATTAAGAACAAAAAGAAAAAATAATAATAAAAGAAAAATCATTCTCCATAAATCTATCATCATCTTTGGATGCAGATTCTGAAGTATCAAGATAAACAGAATTTGGATGCCTTTTTTCCCAGTCCTTGTATAGATTTGCATTCAGATACCATCATTCAAAATATGCAATTCTTTCCAATTTTAAAATTAATAAACATTTTCATTCATAAGAAGCTTATCTCCATATCTAGAGTTTTCATAATTATTTACTTAAAACTGCATATTATTTTCAGTTCTGAAAGATTCTAATCAAAACAGATCAAGAAAGAGTTTAGTGGGCTAACAAATGTTTGTTTAGAGTCGCAAAGGGAGAGGGAAATTAATAAAATATCTTGTTATTTGGCAGTTATCAATTTAGATAATCCTTTTCACTTTACAAAACTATTTACTAATATTACTAACATATTTAAAGTATTTGAGTGTTAATTTTCTCTTTATTAAACTTCTTTTTCTGAGATTATATAAGATTAAGGTAGTTGTTGGGAAACAGGATACTTTGAGATATATGCGATTCAAAAACTAGATATCATTCATTTAAATTTTTCTGACTCAAGTACCACATGTTCCATAATAGGTTAGCCTTAGCTGCACTGCAAAAGTAAAATAGACAAGTCTCTATTTTGCTTTGCTTGAATTTCTGGAGGCAGAGTGAGAAATATCTTGAGAAGTATATAAGTGTGAATCTGCATGTGCTAATAAATCCAAAGAGAGTCCCTGTTCTGTGGACTAGAGTTAGGCCAAAACAAAAACTTACAGAGATGGGAAACCTTGAGTTGCATATTAACATGGGAGTTCCTAAATATGATGACCTTCAAAAATCTTCTTGGAAAGCTTTTAAGAAATATGAACCCCAGTATTCATTCAAGATATTTTGGTTCAGGGCCGGCCCGGTGGCGCACTGGATAGTGCGCCGCTTGGGAAGCGCGGCGGCGCTCCCGTCCCAGGGTTCGGATCCCACATACAGACCGGCTCCCGCTCACTGGCTGAGCGAGGCGCGGGAGCAACGCCGAGGCTTGCAATCCCGTTGCCGGTCCCCGGTCCGGTGCGGGGGCAACACTGAGGGTTGCGATCCGTTGCCGGACACGGAAAAAAGACAAAAGACAAAAAAAAAAAAAAAA
>NW_007729989.1:93867-105571 GCF_000696425.1 Galeopterus variegatus
AAAAAAAAAAAAAAAAAAAAAAAAAAAAAAAAAAAAAAAAAAAAAAAAGATATTTTGGTTCAGTAAGATAAAAACTCTTTAAAGGAAGAGTAAGCTCCAAACCAGAAGTTTTCAAAATTCAACGTATAAGAGAATCATCTAGTGAATCTGACGAAAAATGTGGATTCATGGTCTACATTCAAAGAGATTCTAATTTAGTTGATCTAATGGAGTCACACATTTTTAGAATTTAAATTTAAATATAAAAAATTTAAATTTTTAACAAGACCCCCCACCCCCGTTCCTCATCTCCACCCTCTACACCAGGAAGATTCTGATTCAGTTTGTTCATGAACAATGACAGAAGAAACGTCCCTTCTGACTGATGGGAATTTTGAAATTTGAATGGAAACTTCAAGAACTTGTACACTGTTTCTTAAGTGGGAAATCTGATCAGAATCACCTGTGGAGGATTTCCTTCTGAACATTTCTGAGCTCCACCTCATAATGAATGAATAAGGATCTCCAAAAGTAGGGCCCAGGTGCCTAAGTTTGAAAAAGCTCAACAGGTGATTCTAATAGGCTCTGTGGCTAATTATGTATCTTCTTAGGAGGATATGCATGCTCATTAAGTATCCTCTTAGGAGAATACCTCCAGGTGAACATGCTACTCTAGCAGTCCATAAGCTTTGGTAGGTATCAGAATCAGCTGGAGAGCTTGATAAATATAACCCGAGCCCTCCCTACTTAGTTGATTCTGGGCCTTCCTGTTCTTTGCTATGGCTTCAGGTGACTCTTACACCCACTTGGTTTGAGAATCATTGTACTACGTTATGTGGAGGAGAAAGCAGAGGGGTCACTGGAAAAGGTAAAATAGAGTCAAGTTTTAAACGCTCAGGTAAAGCATGTTGGATGACTGTAAGCATAACAAATTCTAATTCTTTAGCATGAGAAAGAAGAGAAAAATATTACTTGGGCATACTAATATAGCAGTGGTCATATATTATGGATTGGATGCATGAGATGTTACTTATTGGAAAATTTATGATTTTGTTTGTATGGTTGCAGAATGACTTTCATATGATATAATGTTTTATCCTTGGCATAAAAACCTAGTATCAACAACTGGCCTGATCCGTTGAATCCCGGTTGCTTATTTTTCTTACTGTGCTCTAGCTGTGTAGGCTCTTCCTGTATCCTGGAAATAGCCTACTTTTCAATAATCCCAATATTTCCGGAATTTACTAACATTATATCTTGTTCATGTAGAGTAAAGTAGGAGAAGAGGGGTCCATGTTTTGGGTACACATAAGAAAAATAATTAAACAAAGTTACTGAAAAAGTGATAACAAAACAACCAAAAAGATACGGCAGCTATTGCATTTTCAAAGCATAAGTTTCTTATCCCAATTTATTAAAGTCTATGTGTAAGTTAGTTCTCAAATGCAATAACCCAGGAAATTTGCACAGCACACCGAAGCCATGATTTCTTCCCACATTTCAAACCTATTTAGACAAACTTGCTAATTGCAACTTTCATTAATATATCTTGGCCACCCCCTCCTCATTTCCTTTTTGAGCTGTTTCTACTCTCACCAAAAAGAAGGTTCAGGCTGAAGTATCGGTACTATAATTCTCATAATATAGTAGGCAGAACCATAACCATGTAATTAGTTAAAATTTTATGCTCAATTGAAAAAAGAAATGACAATTTCTTGGTAACTTTATATTATTCATTTATTCAAAGATAAATATTTACTGAGCAGCTACTATGTTCTAGACCATTGTCTCTCTGCTTGAGATACATTGTAAACAAAAGAGGTAAAGATATTATTCCAAGTGAGCTTAGATGCCAGTGAGGACAGAGAGATGGTAACAAAATGTAGGTAATTTAGCATGTTTGAGGTTGTATATTTTATGGAAAATAACAAAAAAGTAGAACAGGTTAAGGGGAATTTGGAGATCTGAAAACAAGGAACCATGGGGTGGGAAGTAATATAGTTTTAAATAGAGTGCTTAAAATTGACTTTGTTGAAAGATATTTGACCAAATTTTCATAGGAGATAAAGGTATTAGCCATACAGCTATCAGGGGGAACTGGGCTCCCTGTAAGAGCCAAGGTCTAAAGGAAGTCTGAGGAATAGTAAAGAGGCCAGTGTGTTGAGAGTAGGAAGAGGCAGGCGGACAGTTCTAGGACCTGAGGTCAGAGTGCTAACAGGTGTGGGGAGGTCAGGTAGGACTTGGCTTTAAGAGAAGTGAGAAGCCTTTGCAGAGTTTTAAGCAGAAGGGTAATATAAGTCGAATTACATTTTAAAAGGTAACTCTCACTTGTTGAAAATAGCAAGTGCGAAACAAGCCTTGAAGCACGAACACCTCTTAAAGGCTATTGTGGTAATTCAAGTAAGAAATGATAGTGCCTTGGACCAGGATGGTAGCAGTGGAGAGGGTAAGAAATATTTAGATTCAAAGTAAATGTTTAAGGGTTAATTTACAGGATTCTCAACAAATTGCATGAGAGACATGAGAAAAAGAAAAGAATTAAGGATAACATAGAGACTTGGGACCTAAGCAACTGAAAGATGGAGTTGCCTTTAAAAAAAAAAAAAGAAAAGAGTATGGGTAAAACATTTATGGGGGACACAGAAGATCAGGACATCAATTTTGGACATGTTGAATTTCATGTCTTTTACACTTCCAAGTGGGTTATCAAGTGGGCATTTGGATAAACTAGTATGAGGCTTGAGTTTGGAAGAAATGTCATTGCAGAAGATAAAAATGTGGATGTTGGTAGCACAGAGATGGTATTTAAATCCATAGGATGAAACAGATCCTTCAAGTAGTATATGGACAGACAGTAAATGTCTTAGACTGAACCCTGAGGCATTCCAACATCAAGGGTTTGGGGAGAAAAGAAGGGAACAACAAATGAGAGCAGAAAAGCACAACCTGTAAATAAGAGAACCAAATGTGCGGTGTCTTTGAAGCTAGGAGAAACAGATCTTGTCACGTTTGACAAGAAAGAAATCTTACCAACATGGATGTCTTATAAATTAATAGCCTCTCTCTTACGAAACTAACAGAAGATTCTGTTTCGGTTAAGACTTGCACAAAGTATCTTCCCCCCCCCCCCCTGCACATTTCCCACTGTAGTTCTGAAAATAGAGGGAGGGTATTCTTTCTTTACTTGTCATGTCATTTGCTTGTTCTTTGTAAAATAAATAAGTAAATAATTTTCACCTAAATAGTGTGATTAAAAATTACTGACCACTTATTGAATGGTAATGAAGGCCAGACAATGTGCTGAGAAGCTACATTTTCTTTTGCTTATGAACATTACCTCTTACGCTGACAGCATTCAGTCAGCATTTTGTGATAGAATAAGTCCCAGAGACTTAAGGTGATACACTGAGTAACAAGAACCATCCTGTTTATCTCAGTTCAAACCTCTGTCTGCTATTTCCTACTGTAAAGTGAAGATATTGTCTAAGGTTGGAATACAAGATTCTAGTTGTTTGTCCTTTTCTGATGACTAAGGGAATTCCCAAGGCATAAGCATGTCTGAGTACTCCCTCATCATGAAGATTATAAACTAGAGAGCTCTAAGTTTCTTGCCAGGAATCATTCTGAAGTTGGATTTAATCTAATAGTCTAACCATCTAAAATACACGGGTTTTGGTTTGTGTTAGCTCTCAGAGAAATAAAGACGAAGCTATATACTTTAAACCATCCATTTAAATGATATGGGGTCTTAGCAACAATAACTCATAAAAATTATTGATTAGCTACAATGTGACGAAGCACTGGACAAGAAAATTAGAAGCAAGTTGTTCAGTGTGTGAAATGCAACCAGTAGCCCTCCAGGAGTTTACAATCTACTCACGATTTTTATGGACAATAACAAGTACAATGTAAGGCCATATTAAGGAATAAATTAGGATACAAAGAATAAATATAAAAGGAGACAGAAGTTCTATTTATTTTTCTATATATAAACTTCCAGAGGAGGACAGTGTTTTAAACTTTTGGAGGTATTTGTTAGCTTTTGCATTTATTTTTAAAATTAATATTTACATTAAATAATACCGTTATTTATTATAAGACAATTAGATTGAAGTTTATTCTTTTCCGGTGTATTGCAAATGTTATTTTATAGGTAATTTTTCTATACTTTTACCTGCAAACTTGGAACACAAGGAATTGGGATATATTTTATAACTTAAATGCCAAACATTGTTCTTTATATATACTAGGTCCACAACCTATTGAACTTATCCTATTTCTAAAATAGGAAGCAGAGATGAAATCAATTGGGAACAGATGCTTTCCATTACATAGTGATGCTCAACTATACTTGCAGATACTATATCAAGTATTGTATAATTGTGTGTGTGTATGTATGCATACATGTTTATGCGTGTTGATGTAACAATACATCAATACATTACAATGAAGCCAGGTTCAAGGAACTAAAGGATTATTTAGATTTGTCCAGTTCTATAATCACCAACTTTCTCATCATAATAAACCCAGTGAATAATGTGTAATGTTGCTAAAAATGTGAGTGGGTTAATGAGTAGGGGGGACATACAGGTTTACATAGGTAAACACCGCAGAGAATGTGGCCATATATGTCCTAAAATTTTGTATTACGTTTGAAATTCTTCTAGAGTACAAGAAATTAGTAATGACACATATTGAATATTCCACAGAAAATGAACAAAATGTTTATGAAACATACATGTTGGCAGTATTATAAACACCCTGTTCTAAAAGCCCACATGCAAAACTGAAATATATCACATTATGCACTTGTGTTTTAAACAAAACCTAATTCTGGAATTTAGTCTAAATTTCCTGAGTATGTAGAATTATTTTCCTCTGCACAAAGACTAAAAATTTCAACTCATGTTTTACTGTTATACACATATAAAACTTATATAATACAGAATATGTAGCACTATAAGCAAGCAAATTAAAATATACATTTTGCTGATAGATTTTATTTCATTGAGTAATCGAGTATATAGTTTTTCTTGGCTTGGAATTTTTGACTTTGACCTATGCTCATACCTTGACATTATGTATGTTACAGAGCAAATTCCATTAAATCTAAGTTTCCTGCATAGTTAAAAAGTGGTGTCGTTTCCCAGCAATTCTTTTTATCTCTGTTTCTCAGTATCCGTGTAGAGATTCTTATTCATTTGAAGATACTGGAGCTGAATTCTAATGAATCGAGCCCCAAGTGTTCATTTCATGGGTAATTTCTTCAGGTGCCAAACATCGGCCAACATTTTCAGGTGCCAGAGTGGGTATGATTGTTCATTTTCTCTTGGGTGGTGCCAGAACACATTACTTTCAAGATGTTTAACCCTACACTGTTTGTTTGAGAAGCCTTCCCCACCCCGAATCAGAATTGTGTCAAGATTCTTTTTTTCTAAATAGCTACCAGTGAAATCTAAAAAAATGAGCAAGTAGGATCAAAGGAGAAAATTTAAACAGAACCATTTGTTTCAGTGTGTACTAGTAAATAAATACACTGATCTCAATAATGTGGGAGCAGGAGAATATATTAGTCTCTATCCATTAGTCACACATTCATCCATAAAATGCTCAAATCTCATTTAAATGGACATTCTGTGGTGTATGGAGTATAAGAAGCTACATCCTGTTTGGCGCAGCATTGAAGATAAATTACTTGGTAGTGTTTCCCGTATTTCATACACCCACACTAGCACGGTGATTGAGCTTGCAATTAATATTTTTGGATACTTGCCCACTTATCCCTTGAAAAACTGTAACATGAAAAAGTGAAAGGTGAAGTTTGAATTTAGCTTTTCTAGCCCATCCATAACAAAATGTTCAAAAATGGCATTAATCCTCAAATACCGTGTTCCCATCAAGGTCTAGCTCATTCCCTTAAAACATCCAGAATCTGTCGCAGGCAGAATTCCCATATATGAATTCTACTGTCAGAGGGTATTGCCTGCAGCTGTCAACTTTCTTTCCTCACTCCCATAAGTCCCAATAATCAACAAATAACTAATTGATAAATGGCTAGAATTTCTGAGCATTATTTATTTTTTTTAGTCTGGATGTAATTATTGATCTTTGAGACATTAAGCTCCTTTGCCTCATTTTTCTTACAATTTCCAGGTACAGATGGCTCAAATCATGAATACTTTGATAATCCCTTGTTTTAGAAGCACTAAAACACAGTAGAAAGAGCATATTTTTGAAGTCTTAAACTTGTTAATAAAAAATCCTGTTTTTTTTTCCACCTGCTAGTTATGGAGCTTGGGCAACTGTTAATTCTGGGGGTCTGAGTATCCTCATCTGTTAAATGGGAGTGATGTTATTTGCTACTACCTTGCAGGATATTTATGAAGTTTAAATGATATTATGTTGTGCAGTATTGGCAGAAATACTGTTTAGTAAGTGTTAGCAATAAATATTTTTTCTTAAAAATTAGAAAAAATTACAAACCTAACTTATGTACTCAATAAGTATTAAATGTTTTCTTTGTGTAAATTAGTACAATTTCTCGGGCCGGCCCGGTGGCGCACTGCTACAGTGCGCCGCTTGAGAGCATGGCGGCGCTCCCGCCGAGGGTTCGGATCCCACATACAGACGGGTTCCTGCTCACTGGCTGAGCGAGGTGCGGGCGCGACACCGAGGGTTGCGATCCCATTGCCGGTCCCAGTCCGGTACGGGCGCGACACTGAGGGTTGCGATCCATTGCCGGACACGAAAAAAGAAAAAAAAAAGACAAAAAAAAAAAATAGTACAATTTCTCAAACATAGGTGTTAAATTTTAGTTAATTTTCTATCAATTGCTTTCAAAATATCAAAGGAATTTGTAATAGAAGCAAGATATTCCATTAAACTATGTTAGAAACTATCTTCCCAGACATTATGTGTTAGTGTGCATTGCTGCCTTTGCCTCCATATTTAATAAATAAGAAATCTAATAAATTGTACTACCATATTGCAAATATGGTCCCAGTGTCCATGATTTCTTTTATTTTCTGAAATGGAAGATAGCCCACTCAAATTAGTGTTTGAAATCTGACCAAATGCTCCAGATGTTCTAGCACTGCCAGTAGAGCTTGTCTGTGAGCCATGTCAGAACTGCAGCTGTCAACACGAAGGCACACCTGCCACTGGTTCACTGTCAGCAAATGACTTTTCAATTGTATTAGGAAATGAAGCAAACTGCTGAATGAAGCATTCACCTTTGAAAAGAACTCGTCACAATGTGATTTTTGCTCTGTAAAAATGCAGGACTCTGAAGAGTCTTCTCAGACACAAACCTTGAACTCATGAATCTCTAGTCTTCTCAAACACTAAACTTGATCCCAGTAAGCAACATCTGTAAGTTAGTAGATATATCTCAGAATATCCTTATGCCATTGGTTAGAAAAAGCTTGCCATAGGCTCATTACAGAGAAGCATTTGCCCATGAAAGAAGCCCTACTATAAATCTGCACAATAATTTCATAAGCAGAACTAAATTATGAAGAACTAAATATACTAAGTAAAATTATTCAAAATTAGGTATTTCTTAGAATTTGAAAATTTTCATTGTTTGGAATAACAAACTTTTAGAGATTTGGAGGTTTTAGTTAAGTCTGAAGACTTAAGTCTCAAGATATAACTAAATTTAGAAAATGGCAATTGATTGTGAAATTATCCAAGTGCAGAAATGGTTACTCTGAGACTTCAAATTAAAATCTCTTCCCTCTCTTTGCATATTCCCTGTGGACCATTTCTCTTTAGTTTAAGAGGAATAATGTAAATGGCATGGATTTGGAGTCAGAGACAGGGAAAATTAATATCTCTGTGATAGTTTGGACATGTTTTCCCCCTCAAAACTCATGTGGAAACCTGATCCCCAATGTGGCAGTGTTGGGAGCTGTCATGGGGGTGGATCCCTCATGAATGGATTAATGCTGTCCCTGTGGGATAGGAGTGAGTTCTCACTCTATTAGAGCCTGTGGAGCTGGTTGTTTAAAAGACCCTGGCACCTCGCCTCTCTCTCTTGCTTCCTCTCATCATGTGATCTCCTTGTACCCACCAGCTGCCTGCTCCTTTCCACCATGAGTAGAAGCAGCCTGAGGCCCATACTAGATTGAACTGTCCCAGAATTGTAAGCCAAATAAGTCTCTGTTCTTTATAAAGTACCCAGTCTCAGATATTCTGTTATACAACACAACATGGACTAAAATACTCAGTTTCTTTTTTTGTAAAAATGAGATACTAATATCTCTCTTATCTGAGGAGTAAATGAAATTCTGAATATTGATGATTCTTAAACTTAGAGGAGATTCTGAAGTGTGGTGTGGGGATCCTTGTGCTTAGAAAGCCCCCCAGATGATGATGATAACCAGTTAGGCTATGCACCTTTATGATTTCTGCTTACTGGTTGTTTCTTCTGCCTCACGGCTTCAATTTCCTTCCTTCCCTTTTTTCCCCTCACTCTCTGCCTCTCTAATTCTCTCTGGACTCTTGAATTTAAAATTCCTGAAGAGATGTTATCATTGTTCTACTTGGTCACTATTTTCCTTTTGGGAACCATCTTGCAACACCCTAGTGTATAGGCTACTAGCAGATAAATTGGCTTGATGTATGAATCGGCTTGGGGCACTAGTCTGTTGGGGCTTGGTTGTTACGGGTTATATAGTCAGCTTTTCACCACAGGCTATATGCAGTAGGATCAACACATACTCAATCATCATTACAATGAGGAGTCCAACTAAATTAAAGCTAAATGAAGAAAGGGAAGAGAATGTAGTGAGAACAATACAGGGGCCAAACACGACTGTGATACCCTCAGCGTCTGCTCTCTAAGCTTGCATCAGTTTCGTGGAAGTCTGTCTCAGAACTCTGATAGTTGGATACAGAGAATTTGCTGACCTGGTATATGTCTGTAAATTTTTGAATACATCCACGTTCAACAGACAGTTTAGATATATTTATTTTAAAACCCTATATGCATAATTGTATCTATTCTAGTACAATTCCACTAATGTTATCATGTATAGAATAAAGCACTTGTATTGATAGATGATTAAATATAATGTTCCCTAGTACCACCCCTGGAAAGCTGGAACTATTCTATGTGACTGGAATTATTCACCTTTACTAAATAATTAGAAGTGTTTATTTTAAATACTATATTTCTAAAGGTTGTAAGTCTTTGATCTCAATTGGCCAGCTTTATAAGATTTGTAATTAAGCATTTACTGATTCTTCCATTTGTAATTTAATAAAGTTTTATTAAAGGTCAGGTTGATTATCATTAGAAATGAACCCTTCCACCCCAACCCAGCTCCTTGAAACATTCATATGCAGGTGATTGTGTGAATGTAAGTTTTCATTTCTCTGGGATATACAATGAATTATTTATTGAGTACAATTGTTGGATCATATAGTATTGACTTGGTTAGGTTTATATAATAGGAAACTGCCACACTATTTTCCAGATGACTACAATTTTACATTTCCACCAGCATTACATAAGTGATCCAGTCTCTCTACTTCTTTGCCAACATTCATTGTCACTAATTTTTGTTAATTATTCTTACTGGTTTGTAGTGATATTGTAAGGTTTTTTATTTTAACTTTTGCATGTATGTATTTTTGGCATAAAGCTTATTGTTTCATTGTGGTTTTAATTTACATTTGTCTGGCTAATGACATCAAACATCTTTTCATGTACTTAATAACCATTTCTTTCTTTTCTTTTTTTTTTTTTTTTTTTGTCTTTTGTCTTTTTCTGTGTCCGGCAATGGATCGCAACCCTCAGGGTTGCCCCCGTACCGGACCGGGGACCGGCAACGGGATCGCAACCCTCGGTGTGGCTCCCGCACCTCGCTCAGCCAGTGAGCGGGAACCGGTCTGTATGTGGGATCCGAACCCTCGGGCGGGAGCGCCGCTGCGCTTCCCAAGCGGCGCACTATCCAGTGCGCCACCGGGCCGGCCCTCAATCACCATTTCTATATTTTTGGTAAAATGTTCATGCCCTTTGCTTATTTTCTAATTTGATTTTTTTTTTTTTTTTTTGTCTTTTGTCTTTTTCTGTGTCCGGCAATGGATCGCAACCCTCAGGGTTGCCCCCGTACCGGACCGGGGACCGGCAACGGGATCGCAACCCTCGGTGTGGCTCCCGCACCTCGCTCAGCCAGTGAGCGGGAACCGGTCTGTATGTGGGATCCGAACCCTCGGGCGGGAGCGCCGCTGCGCTTCCCAAGCGGCGCACTATCCAGTGCGCCACCGGGCCGGCCCTCAATCACCATTTCTATATTTTTGGTAAAATGTTCATGCCCTTTGCTTATTTTCTAATTTGATTTTTTTTTTTTTTTTTTTGCTATTTAGTTTTGAGAGTTCTTTATTGTTGACACTAGTCCTTTGTCAGATATGTGATTTGCAATCAATTTCTCCCAGGATGTAGTTTATCTTTACATTCTATTCATGTGGGCTTAAACAGAGCACAAGTTTTTAATTTTTATGAGCTATGCATTAGGGCTCTTCAGAGTAAGAGGAACAATAGGATAGATAAAGAGAGAAAAAAAGAGAAAATAAGCATATGTAATATATTTAGATAAAGTTTTTTAGGAATTGGCTTGTGCAATTGCAGGAGCTGGCAAATCTGAAATCCATTGGGCAGGCTAGCAGAATGGTGAGTTAGATAAAAGTTGATAGTGCAGCATAGAGTCTAATGGCTGAAAACTCAGGCAGAATTTCTTTGCAGTCTGGAGGCAGAATTCCTTCTTCAGTAAACTTCAGTCTTTGCTCTTAAGACAATCAGATGATTAGATGAGGCCCACCCATATTATGGAAAATAGTTTGCTTCATTCAAAGCCTACTGATTTAAATGTAGACACATCTAAAAATACCTTCACAGAAACATTTAGATTGGTGTTTGACCAAACAATTGGTCACTACAATCTAGCCAAGTTGGCACAAAAAATTAGTCCAATTTATCTATTGGACAAAAAGTTCAATTGATCTATTTTTTCCTTTATTTATCATAATTTTGACATCATGTCTAAAATATTGCCTCACCCTAGATCCCCACAATGTTCTTCTGTATTTTTTTTCTATAAGTTTTATATTTTTTATGTTTTACAGTCTGTGTTGTATTTTGAGTTATTTTTTGTATAAGGTATGAAGTTTAAGTCAAGGTTCATTTTTTTGCCTATACATGTCCAATTGCTTCAGCACCATTCTTTGAATCATTTCTCCATTAAATTGCTCTTGCACCTTTGTCAAAATTTAGTGAAGCATATTTGTTTGGGTTTATTTAGGATAAGTATTTTTGTGATGTGTTTTCATTTTTCTTGGATAAATAACAAGGCAAGGAATTACTAGGTCATAGAAAATATTTAAGTTTAATACATCTTCACCAATAGTTGGTGACATCAATTTTGTTGACTTTATTCATTCTCATGGATGTCTAGTGACATTACATTATAATCTCAATTTATATTTTCCTGATAGCTAATGGTGTTAAACACTTTTCTATGTTTATTGGCTATTTGGATAATTTCTTTTTAAAGTGCCTTCAATTTTTTGCCCATTTAAAAAAATGGTATTGTCAGGGCCGGCCCGGTGGCGCACTGGATAGTGCGCCGCTTGGGAAGCGCGGTGGCGCTCCCGCCCAAGGGTTCGGATCCCACATACAGACCGGTTCCCGCTCACTGGCTGAGCGAGGCGCGGGAGCAAC
>NW_007729989.1:105581-107148 GCF_000696425.1 Galeopterus variegatus
GTTGCTCCCGCGCCTCGCTCAGCCAGTGAGCGGGAACCGGTCTGTATGTGGGATCCGAACCCTTGGGCGGGAGCGCCACCGCACATCCCAAGCGGCGCACTATCCAGTGCGCCACCGGGCCGGCCCTCAATCACCATTTCTATATTCATGGAACTCAGATGCGGTTGCAGAATTCTCACGACAGCACTTTGGTAAAATGTTCATGCCCTTTGCTTATTTTCTAATTTGATTTTTTTTTTTTTTTTTGCTATTTAGTTTTGAGAGTTCTTTATTGTTGACACTAGTCCTTTGTCAGATATGTGATTTGCAATCAATTTCTCCCAGGATGTAGTTTATCTTTACATTCTATTCATGTGGGCTTAAACAGAGCACAAGTTTTTAATTTTTATGAGCTATGCATTAGGGCTCTTCAGAGTAAGAGGAACAATAGGATAGATAAAGAGAGAAAAAAAGAGAAAATAAGCATATGTAATATATTTAGATAAAGTTTTTTAGGAATTGGCTTGTGCAATTGCAGGAGCTGGCAAATCTGAAATCCATTGGGCAGGCTAGCAGAATGGTGAGTTAGATAAAAGTTGATAGTGCAGCATAGAGTCTAATGGCTGAAAACTCAGGCAGAATTTCTTTGCAGTCTGGAGGCAGAATTCCTTCTTCAGTAAACTTCAGTCTTTGCTCTTAAGACAATCAGATGATTAGATGAGGCCCACCCATATTATGGAAAATAGTTTGCTTCATTCAAAGCCTACTGATTTAAATGTAGACACATCTAAAAATACCTTCACAGAAACATTTAGATTGGTGTTTGACCAAACAATTGGTCACTACAATCTAGCCAAGTTGGCACAAAAAATTAGTCCAATTTATCTATTGGACAAAAAGTTCAATTGATCTATTTTTTCCTTTATTTATCATAATTTTGACATCATGTCTAAAATATTGCCTCACCCTAGATCCCCACAATGTTCTTCTGTATTTTTTTTCTATAAGTTTTATATTTTTTATGTTTTACAGTCTGTGTTGTATTTTGAGTTATTTTTTGTATAAGGTATGAAGTTTAAGTCAAGGTTCATTTTTTTGCCTATACATGTCCAATTGCTTCAGCACCATTCTTTGAATCATTTCTCCATTAAATTGCTCTTGCACCTTTGTCAAAATTTAGTGAAGCATATTTGTTTGGGTTTATTTAGGATAAGTATTTTTGTGATGTGTTTTCATTTTTCTTGGATAAATAACAAGGCAAGGAATTACTAGGTCATAGAAAATATTTAAGTTTAATACATCTTCACCAATAGTTGGTGACATCAATTTTGTTGACTTTATTCATTCTCATGGATGTCTAGTGACATTACATTATAATCTCAATTTATATTTTCCTGATAGCTAATGGTGTTAAACACTTTTCTATGTTTATTGGCTATTTGGATAATTTCTTTTTAAAGTGCCTTCAATTTTTTGCCCATTTAAAAAAATGGTATTGTCAGGGCCGGCCCGGTGGCGCACTGGATAGTGCGCCGCTTGGGAAGCGCGGTGGCGCTCCCGCCCAAGGGTTCGGATCCCACATACAGAC
>NW_007729989.1:108116-111008 GCF_000696425.1 Galeopterus variegatus
GCCGGTCCCGGTCCGGTACGGGGGTGACACTGAGGGTTGCGATCCGTTGCCGGACACGGAAAAAGAAAAAAAAAAAAAAATGGTATTGTCTTTTCATTGGGTTATAAGAGTTCTTTATATATGCTGGATATAAGTCCCTTGTCATGTGTGTGTAATACATATATATTATACATATACAACATTATATATATAATTTTCTCCCAACCTGTGACTTGCCTACTCGGTTTTTAAAAATGTCTTTTAATAACAAGAATTTAAAAACAAATTTGATGAAGCCCAGTTTTTAAACATATTTAAGTTTATGCTTTCTGTGTCCTATATTTAAAAAAATGTCATTCCAAGATTGTGAAGGTATTTGCCTATGCTTTCTTCTTGAAAAGAAGATATATTCTAAAGTTGTTTGGTATAGTGTCCTAAAAATATCAATCATGCCAAATAGATTTATAGGGTTGATCAAATCTAAAAATATTTTAACTATATTTCTGATTACATGTTCTGTCAATTATTGAGAGCAAGTGTAAAAAATAACCAAATATAATTGTGGAATTTACTATTTCTACTTTTAGTGTTGTCATTTTTGCTTCCTTTCCAAAGTTTTCTTATTAAGTATATATTCATTTAGGATTGCTTATGTCTACTTGATGAATTGACCATTTTATTATAAAATATCCTCCTTTATCTTTAGTAATATTTCCTATCTTGAGGTCAACTGTGTCTGATATAGCACTCCATCTTTCTTATCAGTGCTTATAATGTATAATTTTGGCCAACCTTTTTCTTTTCCTTAAGTGTGTCATTTAAACAGCAAATAGTTGAATCATGCTCCATCATACAGTCTGACAATCTTAGCCTTTTAATTGATTGTGTAGCCTAAATTTTAGTCTATTTTCCTTTAATGTAATTCTGGATAAGTTTGATTTGGGTCTATATTCTTGCTGTTTGTTTCTATTAGTCCCAATTGTTACTTACTATTTCCAGCACCCTTCTTCCTTTACCTGGATTGTAGTTTCTGTCTGGCTATCATTTCCTCTCAGCTTGAAGAATTTCCTTTATTATTCCTTGAAGTACGTATCTGCTGATGACAAATTATATTTTACTGCTCATCAAATGTCTTTATTGCAACTTCATTTTGGCTAGATGAAGAAATCTGAGATGACAATGTTTTTGTCACATTTGGCACTTGAAACATTGTTTCATTGTTCTCTGTCTTACATTGTTTCTGAGAAAGGCAGGACAAATTTTCTATGGTTGTCTTTAACATAATAAGCCTTTTTCCTTGGGCTTTTAAATTTTTTTTTCTCCTTATCTTTCATTTTTAGCAATTTGCCTATTATATACCTGGGCTTTTTTCTGGTGTGTGTGTGTGTGTGTGTGTGTGTATTTGTTTTATCATGTTTGAGGTTCACTGAACTTTCTTGGATTAGTGGTTTTGCAGTTTTTATCAGATTGGGAAAACAACTCGAAAGTTTTGGGAAACATTCTTCAAATATTCTCATCCAAACTTCCTTTTTTTTTTTTTTTTTACTTTTTTCTCATACTTCAACTAAATGTATGTTACACCCCATATGATCCCACATGTATATAAGAAACGTTAGCCATTGTTGTGCCTTTCAGTTTTGGTATTCTCTACTGCCTGCTGACATGTTTACTAATTATGTTCTTTACCATATAAGTCTGCTGTTAAGACCACTTAGTGAATTTTTTACATTAGACTTTTTTTTGTTCTTAACTTTGATTCTTTTTTACAGTGTCATTTCTTTGAGAATCCTCTTCTACCCATTTGTTAAATGTATCTTTTTCTTTAAATTATTGATCACATTTACAAACTGTGTTTTAAGGTCATTGTCTGACAATTCCAACATGTGCATTACTATTGACGGCTTTTTTCCTTCTGGATACAGGCCATGCTTTTTCTGCTTTTAAATAAGTCTAGTGACTTTTGATTATGTGATTGTTACTGTGAATACTATGTGTTGAAGAAAATGAAATAAGTTATCTTCTTTTAAAGACTAATTTAATTCTGACTTCCATTCAATTTCTCGGTGGCTAGCATGATTTTGTGAGCCTAGAGTTAGGGTGAGTATACAGTAGCCCTTACTCTATAGCAGGGTAGTTCTGCTCCTAAATCCTTGCATTTCTGTAATCTCTGTTAAAGGACTGGGCTGTACACAAAGATGTCTGCACTCTAGATGATCAAGACTCCAGTTTCTCTCAACATTGTGTACCCTGCAGAGTCACCATTCTGCTCACAACTTCCCCACAGCTATTCTCTGCCTTCTATTCTCTATCTGTGTGTATAATTCATTTCTGTACCCCCTTTTCTTTCACTTCAAGGATTACTCAGTTTTCAAATATAGGGTAAATAAATAGAGTTCTGTGTGAGTTCATTAGAAATAAGACCTATTTATCAACTGCAGTATTTTTCTGAATGTTAAATCTGAAAATTTTAACTGGCCCATGAATGTTTAAATACTTTATCTGAGCCAGAAAATAAATACCTGTATCAGACTTAGCTCATGTCATGTCTTAAAGAACTTTGCATAAACTAAGAAAAAAAAAAAGTAAAGAAAAAGGTAAATTAAAAAGAACTGGAAGAACAAAGATGGTTATCTTTGTCAAGTTCTGGGAATCCTCATTGGAAATTAAAAATAATGTTGCTATTTAATTCCATTCATTAAATAAAAGAGAAAATTCATTGTAAGTTATTTTGATCATCAGAATTGCTGCATGTGCTGAAGTTCAAAGTATCCTTGTCATATAGGTATGCTAGATCATGACAGTACAAGACTGAAACCACTATGACGTACTTATACCTTGCTGTATCAGCGCCAGTTACTGAGACAGGCACTTTACATACAGTATAAAGTAGACCCTATTAATATTTGTTTTACA
>NW_007729989.1:112247-113771 GCF_000696425.1 Galeopterus variegatus
GTAAAAAGAGAAATACTTTAAAATTTTTATATTGCTGCCAGCATTTTAAATAAGAGGTAACGTATATAACACAAAATTAGCAGCAATGGGCAATAGAATAGGGCATGACAAAAGAACTAGATAATACTGAAAATATAGGATAACTAAAGAGAAAGTAATAACATTCAAATTAAATGAGGAAAAAATAGACTTTACTCGAAATTATCTGATGGAAACTAAAGAGATATTAATTACAAAAACAAAGAAGAGAAAATAAAATAGAAATACATGAGAATCTGCAACAAATAAAATATCCAGGATTTAATTTTGTTTTTAAAATAACATTAAGTCCTAGCCAATACAATAAGACAAGAAAAAAGTTATACAGACTGGAAAGGAAGGAAAGATACTATTTTTGTTCACAGATGGCATAATGTATGTAAAAAAAATCCAAAGAATCAACAAAAAACTTCTAGAACTAATAAACAATCATAGCAGAGCTGCATGATATGAGGCTAATGCACAAAAATCAATTGTTTCCTACATACCAGAAATGAACAAGTGGAATTTGAAATTAAAAACACAATACTATGTGTATTAGCAACCAAAAAACTGAAAATACTCAGGTGTAGATTCAAAAAAAATCTGCACAAGATCAATATTAGGAAAACTGCAAAACTTTGAAACACTTAGAAAAATAGCTAAATGGAGATTACATGTTCATGAATAAGAAAACTCAATATGTTCAGAATGTTTGTTTTTTTCAAATTGATCTATAGACTACACAATCTCAATCAAAATTCCAGCAACTTATTTTGTAGATATCAATAAACTGATTCTAAAATTTATATAAAGAACAAAATAGTCAAAACAATATTGAAGAACAAAGTTGAAGGACTGACACTACCCAACTTAGACATACAACAAAGCCATAGTAATACAAAGTATGATATTTATGAAAGAATAGACAGATTAATGGAACAGAGCAGATAACCCAGAAATAGATTCACATAATGAACTGATCTTTGATAAAGGAGTAAAGGCAATAAAATGGAGCAAAGACAGTCTTTTCAGCAAGTGGTGCTGGAACAACTGGACATCCATATTCAAAAAACATCACACAAACCTTATGCTGTTCACAAAAATTAATTCAAAATGATCACAGACTGAAATGTTAAAGATGAAACTGTAAAACTTCTATACAATAGATAACCGAATCTAAATGACCTTAGATATAGTAGGTGATCACTTTTTAGATACAACACCAAAGTTACAGTACATGAAAGAAATAATTGATAAGCTGGGCTTCCTTAATTAGAAACAAAAAATGCTGTTCTTTGAAAAACAGTGTCAGTAGAATGAAAATGCAAGCCATATACTGGGACAAAATTTGCAAAAGACACTTGTTATAAAGGACTGTTCTCCGAAATATATAAAGAACTCTTAAATCTTAAACAACTCAATTAAAAAACAGGCCAAAGACTTTAACAGGCACCTTACCAAAGAAAATATACTCATGACAAATGGAGCATATGACAACATGCT
>NW_007729989.1:114627-116556 GCF_000696425.1 Galeopterus variegatus
AGGTTAATGGATAAATAAACTAGCACATACAGACAATGAAATATTATTCATAGTTAAAAAGAAATTATCAAAACATGAAAAGACAAGGAGGAATGCTAAATGCACATACTGTATTCTAACTACAAGACATTCTGGATAAGGTAAAATGGTGGGGACTTTAAAAAGATCAGTGGTTGCCAGGGATTGGAGGAAGGGAGACCCCAGAGGATTTTTAGGGTAGGAAAAATTCTTTGTATAATACTATAATAGTGCATATATGTAATTATACCTTAGTCCAAGCCCATAGAAAGTACAATACCAAGAATTAACCCTAATGTGAACTGTGAACCCTGAGGAATAATATGTTAATATAGGTTCATCTGTGGTAACACATGTATCACTCTGTTGTTAATGGGGGAGCCTATTGTGGGGACTGGGAGTATAACAGATCTCTGTACCTTCCTCACAATTTTGCTGTGAACCTAAAACTGCACTAAAATGTTTTTTTAAAAAAAAGTTTAGCTTAAACTTCCAAAATTACAGATTTCATCAGAAACCTACCCTAACTAGAAATGTGGGCTATGGGCTCGAATTTGCTCAGAGTTTCTACTTTTTAATTTGCCACTATAATTAAACTATAATAAAACTATAAAATAAAATATCTAAAAGTATGAAATAAAATTGTTATAATCAAGTACATAAAGTTTAGTTCTGTTGGACTGGACTCTAAATAGTCTAATTTTAAGTATATGATCCAGGAAAATTTTATTTGTATGCATAGAAAAAAAGGTCATATGGATCTAACTTGTATGAATGCAAAGAGTACATCTAGATATTAAAATATTTTTGGTTAAAATAAATTGTCATAAAATGAGGATACTGATGTTCTTTATGATGTAAAATAGATCTGAATACAATTTCAAGAGCAGTTTACAAAATGTTTTAAGCATTGTTGGATTGAGGACATAGTGTACCAAGAGAGATTATTTTGAAAGAAATATTTCTTAAATATATAACCTTAATAAAATTTAAAAAATTGTGTAATATGTAGCTAACAAAAGAGAGGCATGATTTAAAATATATACTCAGAATAATCATTTGGAAAACCTTCATTGATTAAAAAATATTTTCAGTTAAAAGAATTTAAAACAAATATTTAACTTGATTTAAATGTGACAAAATTAATATTATAAGTGGTTCATAAAACTTGCTTTTCATATTTTAATTATTATAAAATACTTTAGAGAAAAATGGTAAAATCTACAGGCATAAATAAATCAAAGTAATGTTTTATAGGAAACAGTTTGGTATTAGTTTGGTATTAAACAGGCTTTCTAAATGCTCACTATTTATCCTTAAGCTTAATTCAAACCAAGGTTATTTTGAAGTATATCACAGAGATACGGCAGTAGCTTAGATGCATTTCCTACAAGAGAACAGATTAGGTCCAGTTTTATGAAATTTGGAATAGCTTACAAAATTGAAAGTAGAAGGATTCTAATCTGACAGTTACCTGATAAAATTTTGACTCAAAGCAAATTTTGTATTAAAAGCTCTGGAAAATGGTAGCTTCTAATACACATTTAATACACACAAATGGTTTTTAAAATAGTTAAGCACATGTTCTTCTAATTCCACTAAACCAATTACTTTCATGTTTTAAGGTAATAGCCTCTTAGAAAAATCAAGTGTTCAACACTGTAGTAGGGATCGAACTACAAAGAAGTAGCTCAGGACCAAAATTTATTTATTCTGTGATTCATTCTTTTTGTTTGTTTCCTGTAATACTGAACACGGTGACCTACATCGTTAGCCTATCTGTGACATAAGATGAGACTTGCAAAACTCAGCACCTTATTCGTATCTTCATTATCTATCACCAAAGAAGTATATCATTAAATCTACTCTTCTTTGGAAAAATAAGTAAATCATTTATCAACTAAATTTTTT
>NW_007729989.1:117370-119394 GCF_000696425.1 Galeopterus variegatus
TTTTTTGAGACTCAGCTAATCTTTATTATGGCATAATTTACATTAAATTTAATGATACTAAGCATTATTATGATATTGATATAATTATATCAAGTCCAGCGACTTTGGCAGTTGTATATACCCTTGGAATTACTCCCTCGAACAAAATAAAGAACATTTGCAATCCTCTAGAAAGTTGCCTTGTGCAAATTTCTAATCAATTTTACAACTCTAATATCCACCAGTGGCAAACTTATTCTGATTAATGTTCCCATAATAGGTTTTTGCCTGTTCTTAGAATTCATCTAACTAGAATAAAAAAATGCATTTTTTCATGTATGATTTATTTTGCTCAACATAATGTTTTTGAGTTTTACTCATGTTTTTGTCAGTGGTCCCATTTCTGTTGCTGAATGGTATTTCACTGTATGAATGTACCACAATTTGTTCATTTTTCTGTAGATGAATACTTGAGTTGTTTTCAGTTGCTATGAATATTCTCATACAGGTCATTTTGTGGACATACATTTTCATATATCTGGAGTAAAAACCTGTCAGAGGATTACTGGAAAATGCCAAGTAGGATTATGCTTAGCTTTATAAGAAAATGCCAAGCAGTTCTCCAAAATAATTGCTCTGTATTATATTCCTACCAGTATAACCCTTAGTATTTTCGTTAGAGTTCCAGTTGCTCCCCATCCTTACTAACATTAGGAATTGTATTGTTGATTTTATGCATTCTAGTAAATTGAAATGACATCTCATNTTTTCATATGTTTGATGGTCAATCATATATCTCCTTTTATGAAGTGTCTATTCAAGTCTTTTCCCCATATTTAACTGGGTCGTTTCTGTTGATCTGTCAGAGTTCTTTATATATTCTGTACGTAAGTTTTTTTGTCAGATGTAAGTACTGCTAATATTTTCTCCACATCTATAGCTTGACTTGCATACTCACCTTCTTCATGGCATCTTTTGATGATCGGGCATTGTTACTTTTGGTGAACTTTGATTTAACATTTCAACTTTTTTTTTATTATTATGGTTAGTCCTTTTTATGTCCAGGGCAAAAGCTTTTGTGTCCTATATGAGAAATATTTGACTACTAAGATGTTTGAAGATATTCTCCTATGTATTCCTAGATTTTTAATCTAGGACTATGATCTATATCTCAAATTAATTTTTGGTGTGAAGTGACACTGAATTATTTTTTAAGAAATCTATTATCCAATTAGTTGGCATAAAGTTGCTCATGATATTCTANTTTTTTTAGTTTTCTCTATCCCTTTTGTTTCCTATTTTGTGGAACTCTGCTCTTGATTATTTCTTTACCTTACTCTGGGTTTACTTTATTCTTATTATTCTAGCTTCTTTTTGTGTAATGCTAGGTCATTGATTCTGGATTTTTCTTCTTTTTTAAGATACCTCTGCTGCCTCACCTAACCTTAGCTAACCATTCAGTGAGAGTTCAATTATGTCCTAGTTATTATTCCACCATTCCTGCCCTGCTGCCACTACTCTGCCAGGCCACTGACTTACAGGGGAAACTGTAGCTCTTCTATCCTGCTCCTAGCCGTCAGCATGCCACTTCTATGCATTAGTGAATGTCCTTGAGGAGAAGTGTTTGGCTGGACTCAGACTTGTTTTGTAGCTAAGCCTCCTTGTGATTCTAATTCATCATGTATGCCATATGCACAATTAAAAGTTTGTTAAAATTTCAACTGGCCCATCAGTTATGTATTGCTGTGTAACAAACTGTCCCAAAACAGTGGCTTAAACATTAACATTCATCATGATTCTGGTTGTTGAGGAAGTTCTGCTCCACATGATATTTGTTGAGATCACTCATGTGGCTGAATTAAGCTGGTAGCTGGACTGAGCTAGAAGTTTCAAGATGTCCTCTGTCCTGTTTCTGGGGCTTTTATATTCTTCTCCATATGACTTCTATATTCACACAGTGTTTCATCTTCCAGGGCTCTTAATCTATCAGTATAACCTCGATGTCTTTATATCGTGGCAGCTGAGTTCCAGTCGGGAGTGTTACA
>NW_007729989.1:119641-122103 GCF_000696425.1 Galeopterus variegatus
TATCAGTATAACCTCGATGTCTTTATATCGTGGCAGCTGAGTTCCAGTCGGGAGTGTTACAAAAGAATAAGCCCCAACACAAAAGCACTTTTCTAGGCTCTGCTTCCATAAAATTTCTAACTTTGTCTTGACCAAAGCAAGTCACATTCTAGCCTGGGAAGATTGATTCATTGTGAGCTTCCATACCAATTTTTTCCTTATTTGTTGAAGTTTGTGACAGATTCCTCTTCTCCCTACTACTCAGCAAGAGATGAAAGCAACTGTAGGTATATTCTCTCCTAGAAGGCAATATTTATTTTCTTATTTAGTCCTTTTTAGGTTTCTTTGTATATTCGGCTATCGGATGAGTTAAAAAAAAAAAAAAGGAAGCTATGATTTTGTAGATTATCTCTTGTTCTTGGGGTTAGGATTATACCAAAAATCTGCAGACTTTTTGCATACAAACCCTCTGTAGTACCAGTGCCCATTACTTATATTTCACACTTTTTCACCTGTACTTAATACTTCAGGACCCATAACTTTCCCTCTTAAATAAAGTACATTATCTCATCTACTAATAGTATGCACAGAGAAAAAAGAAGCCAATAGAGGAGATTTTACCTCAACTTCCTGTCACCAGAACTATAAATGCTCTAATATAACCTAATATAGTATAAATAAACTAATATAACTTATTTTCTTACCACCGAGCCTTTTGTACACTCTATCTGGAAATCCCTCAAGTCCCCCTTTATATGTCTGATTGCTACCTTTTTCTCAATTTCTGTCAGATGTCCCTCATTTTGAATGGTCTCTGGTTGTTTAAACCTGTGCTGGGTACCATTTATTGGTGCTTCTATTTCACTCAGTGCTTTCTGCATCGTAGACATATCACTGCATAAACTTGCCCTGTTAACCTGCCCATCATGTCCTCCCCCCTCACCTCAGCATACACACACATACTAGACCACAATCTCCATGCCATAGAAATGATGCCTCTCTTCCTCACAGTCCTATCCTCAGCACCAAGCACAGTGCCCAACACTCAGGGCGTATGTAATAAAAGCACGTTAAATGAATGGATGTGTGAATAACACACCTTTCATCCGATCTTGTTACACCAGCATGTTGCAAAACCCTGGCTGGGAGATACTAGCCAAGTGATAAAATTGCAAGTTGCCAAGGTTATAAAAACAAAGCTCTACAGGCAGTAGTAGAAAAGAAGGAATTTGTTAACTTAGTGAACTTATTTGTGCAATTAATGACTGGAAGAATGAGTCTTGGAGAAGAAGAGTAGAAAGAGGGATGCAGTTCCCTAGGGAGAATCTCATCCCAAAAGGAGATCAAATTATTCGATTGTCCTGATGAGGTAATTCTGCTCCCCCTTGAGGAATATTACTAATGGAAATGAAAGTGAGAATGATGTGACATTTGGCAAAAGGCTGGAAACTGTTAACTTAAAAACATAGATGCTTAATCTTGATTAGTTCTACATATTCACTTCTATGTGCTTAGAATTTAGCTAACTGTAAATGCTTTTCCTATTTGCTGAACCGAAGCAGCAGTTCACTAAGTAGCATTCTAACATCCTAAAAGAGTTTAAAGCGGTTTCCAAAAATGGACAACACTCCCACTTAATGGCAGTGAACATTTTGGGAGAACTGATTTTACAAGTACATTTTGATTTAGTGTTTTAAAAATTCAGTGTGTTACGAACATAGATAGCTGATTTAACTCTTTTAGTTAAGGACTGTGTATTTCCAAAGGCCAGAAATGGTTAATGTGAAAGAATTACCAATGAATAACTAGAATTCTAAGAAGAATTACTTTAATAGAAGATTTTAAAGCTGGAGGGACCCCAAAGATCACCTTATGACTTCTGAGAAACATAAAGCCCAGATAAGCTAAGTCTTGCTTCTTTAGGAGGCAAAAGTTGTTTGCAGAAGAAGCCTCCTAGCTTGTCAAGATGTCTTTGCTGTTTTCTGCGATCACCTTCCCCTTGCACTCACTATGCTCAAGTCACAGAAGCTTTCCTTCAGATCCATATATTTGAAGCTTATTCCCATTTAAGGGCCTTCGTGCCTGCTGGTGATTGTGCAGGGGGCATTCTGTGCCTGTAGCTTCTCATGACTTGACTCCTCCCCATTCATGCCTCAACAAATATGCCACCTTCAATCATCCTGTCTTAAGTAACTCCTTCCCTCTGCCCTTCCCACTCCCATTATCTTATTACATCACCCTGTGTTGTTTTCTTCTTGGTACTCACCTGCAGTTATCTTGTGAATGAATTTATTTTATATTCTCTCTCACATTTGAACCTGAGCTCGTCAACAGTAATTTGTCCATCTTACTGCTCTATCATAAAAGCCTAGAATACTATCAGGCTCTAGGAAGCACCCAGCAAATAATTTGTTGAGTGATTAAATGATATACCCATATGATATCTCTGACACCAGTCTTATTATGTTTCAAAAGAAAAAAAA